>NC_142063.1:140018019-140320242 GCF_059756535.1 Pantherophis guttatus
TTCTTTGTGGTTAAATAATAAATAAACCTTATGATTCTTGATGAACATATCTTTTCTTTTATGTACACTGAGAACATATGCACCAAGACAAATTCCTTGTGTGTCCAATCACATTTGGCCAATAAAAAAATCTATTCTAAAAAAAAAATCTATTCTATAACTGCTAACACCCAATATATCCTTTGCTTGCAAACTATTAGAGCTTTCTGAATTATAGTCCAAGTCTAATATTGTTGAAGGTTTGACAGATGAATGATGTTAAGGTATATATTTAGCATGATTTTAAATACTATAAAGGGGAAGACTCTTCCTTAATGGGCAACAATACTGCAAAGCAGGTAAGAATTATAAGAATAATTGATAGGAAAAATGAAATGCTAGTGTTTATAGCCAGCTCCAAAATAATTTAAATAACTGAATAACCCAATGAAGTTTTAAAAGGTTCTAAACTTTTAGAAATGGATCAACAGGATTCCAGGTTGTTTAACCTTTGCAATCTACAGCAGTATTTATTATTGGAGGTGGCCGGATTGCATGCAACTATATTTAAACACAGGATAAGCTCAGCAATAAAATTAACAATATAACATAAATCAACATTATACCCATTCCCATTCTATTAAGAAGCCAGTTGCTAGAATTCTCAACTAAGCTCTTTTTGGGAGATTTAAAGAACATCTGATTAGGGAAGGCTTACATTGTAGGTATCTGAGGTGAAGCAGTTGTCCGTCTTCAATAGAAAAATATATTTTATTATCAATTCTGTGCTTCACCTACTATTACAAAGATTTAAAGCTTTAGAGCACATACAGAATTCTCAGCAGCTGATGGCTATTGTAAAGACACCTAATCAAGTTCTCCTATTAGCTAACTTTTATTTCAGCAAGGAGAATGCCTTGACTATTATAAATGTACCACAAGAATGTTGTTGATGGAACACAACATTTTTTGTTTAAAAAAAATATTGTGGTGTATATCTTAATAAAATATTATGTACCCAGTATGACCGAGACAGATTGTGATTATCTATCTGTGAGGAAACAGGCTGCTTTTGAAAATTATTTGGAGTCTTCGACTATTGTACCTGTCAGATTCTTTTAATTAAAAATGTATTGATGCATAACTAAATTGAGCACTGTTCGAACCAGACACATTTTAGTTCTACCATCATAATAAGCATGTACTCCACTAAAGGAAGACTATCAGGTTACAATGGAAAGACATGCTGGGGTGGGGGGAAACTCATTTTTTATCAGGTCAATCATATGAAAAGTGTGATAGACCCAATCAAAATAAGTCAATATGGCTTCCATAGATGCAAATGTATGTCTTAATTGATTCTGAATTCTCCTTAGTGATTTTTGAAATGGATCTATGATGGTTATGTGAGAAAATTAGCACATAGTATTGTAATCAACTAATCAATCTGCAAGTTTAGCTCACCCAATATATCTTTAGCTGTTTAGATCACAGACTCAGCAAGAAACCAAGCCGAGTTCTCTGGTAATTGGGCGTATATTTGTGAAAAAAAAATAAAAATCATTCTTTAGGTTGTCAGATTTGTGAACAAAAGAGAAAGTGAATTTCGTTAAAAGCCAGTTGGGAAGAATTAGTCTTTAACATGGATTTTATTTATGTTCTACAGGCTCCATGTATGTTAGGAAATGTTGGATTGGGACAACTAATCTCTTTATATTACAACAAAAAACACACTTTACAATAGCAGCAAATATCTTGTAGCTCAGGTGTAGGACAGTGGTGGGTTTCAAAATTTTTTACTACCAGTTCTGTGGGTGTGGCTTGGTGGGCGTGGCAGGGGAAGGATACTGTAAAATCTCCATTACCATCCCACTCCAGGGGAAGGTTACTGTAAAATCCCCATTTCATCCCAATCAGCTGGAACTTGGGAGGCAGAGAATAGATGGGGGCGGGGCCAGTCAGAATTTTTACTACCAGTTCTCCGAACTACTCAAAATTTCCTCTACCGGTTCTCCAGAACTGGTCAGAACCTGCTGAAACCCACCTCTGGTGTAGGATCAGGGTGAAGGTCCATTCTCCGAGCTTGTGGATTGATTTCCAAACATTTCATTACCAGACTAGGTAACATCTTCAGCAGAGTTTAGGGGATGTCAGTGTTCTTCTGTTTATAAGGACTTCAGGAGTGGGTGTATCAAGTTGAGAGTCTTGCAACCAATTCTATGCAGAAGAAACATCACATCTGTTAAAAACCAGGATCCACGAACACCAGCTGGCAGTCAAACACCATGATCCCAAATCCTTAATCTCTATCCACATCAACACCAAACAGCACCAGTTCGATTGGAGCAACACAAAAATCATCAGCCACCCTACCATAATACATACGGGCATATAATTAATCCATCAATGGATTCATCTGTGGAACAGTGCTTTCTTCACAGCTGGAATGTAGCTAAATCTGTTATACCTATATCTATTTTGCTATCTTTTGTTTCATTTTTTTGAATCAATACAAAAACCTCTTTCAAGGTAATATATTTGTTGGCTCACCTTTTGAGAGATGATACCTTGACTAGAAAGGAACCCACAACTGTCAAAGTTTTAAGATTAAAATGAATATGAAAATTATGTTGAAAATATTTCAGTATTCAGGGAAACAGATAGATATTAGATCTTGCATATGTACATACACAGAATACTACCTTTTGTACATTTTATAATATCACCTTTAATGGATTAACCCATTTCTGATGGGCAGAATGGATGTGTAAATAGCCTAAAAATAAATGATTCACTTTTAGTGTTAAATTTAACACATAATCCAGAAAGCCATTAAAAGATACATTAGTTTTAAAAATTAGGCTTGAAAACTATATCTTTCATTGTGTCACTTACAATAACTCATTATGTCCAGAGCTTACTGTAAGGCACTGCTCACTAAACAAATTCACATTAGCTATCACTGAACCCAAGACAAATAATGGGAAATTACTTTTTTTTTTTTTTACAATCTGTATTTAATCTTAAAGGGAGAATAATCATATGCACAAAAACAGTATTTTAGGGTTAAGGCACTTAAATATATTAGGCTTTTAAAATGGACAATGACAAAGTGCTGATGATACTGTACATGAGCTATTACAATACACAAGTATACACATTAGTGTGATTATGGAGATAAACGTTTTGCTATTAATAAACCTTAAATATTGCTGACTTGTCCTATTGTCATTAAATGTTGCAAATGGTAAAATAAAGGGTACTGGTAGAATCTGCTGGGTTTTGCAAGATTGAGGATAAATAAACTGTTTTAATTTGTACTACTCTTACTAGTATGCAGCTCAGAACTTAACTTGCCTTTAGCATTCCACACTTTTCTGAACATTGCAATACAATGTTTGTTCAAAACTTCTTTACAGAAATGCATGTGTTAGGGAAATGTACATGCTATCATATGTTAGATTACATACCAAAATGTTACTTACTTATAATATATATATATATATATATAGATAGATAGATAGATAGATAGATAGATAGATATAGATAGATATATATAGATATATAGATAGATAGATAGATAGATATAGATAGATATAGATATATATATAGATAGATAGATATAGATATAGATATAGATATGATAGATAGATAGCTAGATAGATAGATAGATAGATAGATATTCTCAGCTCATCAAGTTACTCTAAATGACTTACGATAAATGTATAAAACCCCCAAAATACTATATATTTTGGTAGTAAAGGTAAGTAGACCCCCCACTCCCCTGCACACATATATATACATACATGCATACACACATTTTGGATATAGAGCAGAAAGAGGACATTTGAGAGTTCACAATTCATTCATTCATTCATTGTTGTGCCCTTAAATAAAATCACATAATGCTAGGCTGAGTTAATAATCTAAGAGTTTCAAGAAAACCAGGATTGCAAGGATTTCTGGAAGGCTAACAGGATTGGGTCATATCGATAGGGGAGGGGAAAGAGAGATTCTGTTCCATAGTGCAGGTGATGCAGCAGAGAAGACAAACTTCCTAAATACAATATACAACATGACATTGTTTGTATAAATAAAGACCATAGGCAGAGGCTGTCACATAATTAAACTGGCCTGTCTCATGAAAGACATTATAGAAGATCACCAGTGTTAGATCGGCGCAGGAATGGAAGACGCGACCAGCTCGTTACATTAGTAACTTTATTGAGAACAAGAAACAGTAGCCAGACTGGCTGTGCGCTGCCGGAGCTCTCCTTATATTCGCTCCGGCAGTCGCACCGCCCCTGACAGCGATTCAAACTTTCCCGCCCGATGGCTGGCAGCCAATCCGGGCGGATGTCCTTATAAGGACATAACACTCCTCCCCCCTTAGTCCGAAAAAAATTTCAAAGTTCATTTATAAACGTTACGTAGTCCCGCAGGTACATAGGACGCCTCGGCACCCTAGTTGACCTGCGCGGTCTCACTTCTTCCTCGTCCCCGCCCTGGACGGACGGGGCTCCTCCGTCTCCTGGTTCCTTCCCCGGAACCGGGCTCGGTTCGGCTGGCGAGTGTGTGGGGTCACCCTCAGCGCCTCCGGCCGGACCGCGGACCTTGGATGGCTGGTTCTGGTGGTCTTCCTCCTGGCCTGTGGATCTCTCACCTCGTTGATGCTGCTCGGTTCCGACCCGGGAAGAGCGTCTGAGTTTTGGTAAGTCACCGGCTGTCACTTGCTCTTCCCCGGTCTCCCGGGCGCTGCGGTTCGGTCGCGGTTCGGCTCGTTGTTGCCTGGTGGGTGGTTCGGATCGGTGCCCTCGGGTCCGGTCTGCCAGCTGTGGATGGTGTTGGCTCGGGTTGTGGTGTCCGACCTCGCAGGGGTGGCGCAGGTCTCCTTGGTCGGGCTGGTGTTGGCCTCCCCCGTCAGGTCGGTAGTGGTCGCCCTGGTTGGGCTGTCGTTGCGGGGCTACCTCCGCGGGTTGGTGGAGGTCTCCCCTGTTGGGGTGGCGCAGGCCTCCCTGGCCGGGTTGTTGTCGGCTTTCCCTTCGCCCTAGTCCCTGGTCTACCGCAGGTTGGTGGCTGGGGTCATCTGGGCTGGGTTGTTGTTGTTGCCGGGTTGTCTTCTGTGCTGGGCGGGGGTCCCTCTCGCCGGGGAGTCGTGTGCCACCCTTGCCCATGGGTTGCGGTGTGCCCATCTCTGATGGTCCCCGGTCTACTTGCCTGGAGTGGAGGTCTCCCTGGCAGGGCTGACGTGGGTTGCCTTCGCTTGCGGGGTGTGGTGCTTCCCCTCTGGGCAGGTCCCGGTCTACTCGAGTGCTGTGATGGTGGTCTCTCGCCCTGTCGTGCTGGGTGCCTACCTCGCTGGGTTGGTGTTGCCACCCTCCATTCGGCTGACCCCGGTCTACCGCTCTGGACTGCCGCTGTGTCAGCGCCTGGTAGTGTGCTTGGCCGGCCTCGTCGGGGTGGTGGTGGTCTGCCTCGCCGGGATGTGGTAGGCCTACCTTGTCGGGGTGTCGTAGGCCTACCTCGCAGGGGTGTCGTAGGCCTACCTCGTCAGGGTGTTGCAGGCCTACTTTGCCGGGGTGTTGCAGGCCTACCTCGTCGGGCTGGTTTTCTTGCACTCCCCCCCACCTTTTCCGGAGCTGGTCGATGTGACGTCTACAGACCTGTCCATCTTCCAGCTCCACAGTGTAGGATCTTAGGCCGGTTGTGCTGTCTATCTTCCCCTTCAGCCACTTAGGAGAGCCGTGGAAATTCAGTGCGAAAATCGAATCTCCTTTGCTGAAGGCGCGAAGCGGACGGCTGGCCGTTGCGGTCACTTCTGGGCTGTATTGTGGGTGCAGCCAGTCCAATGGTGACCTCAACCTTCTGCCCATCAACAGTTCGGCCAGGCTCTTGTGGGTGGTGGCATGCGGCGTGATGTGCTGGGTGAGGAGGAAGTTGTCTATTCTTTCCTGCCAGTCGCCCGTGCCCATCTTGGTGAGTGCCTCCTTGGTGAGCCTCACCATCCGTTCCGCTTGTCCATTCCCAGCCGGCCTGTACGGGGCGGACAGGGCATGGCGGATGCCCAGTCCTGCCAGGAACGCCTCCATGGCCAGGGATGTGAGTTGGGGGCCGTTGTCGGAGACCAGCACATCCGGTAGGCCATGGGTGGTGAAAAGGCGGCGCAGGGCCCGGATCGTCGCTTCCGTTGTGGTAGATGCCATGGGTACCACCTCGAGCCACTTGGAGAAGGCATCTACCATGACGAGGAGGTGGCGCCCTTGCATCGGGCCCGCAAAGTCGATATGTATCCTCGACCAGGGGTGCTGGGGGTCTCCCACTTCGCTGTTTCGGCTTGTGGCGGCGCTGGGCGAACTTCTTGGCACGGGTCACATCTGGAGACCCATTCCTCAATGTCTCTGTCCAGTGCGGGCCACCAGACGTAACTCCGTGCCAGGGCCTTCATGCGGACGATGCCTGGGTGCCCTTTATGTAACGTTTCTAGCATCCGCCGTTGCAGAGTGCTTGGGATCAGCACCCTGTCTCCCCATAGTAAGCAGCCCTTCATGGTGGACAGCTCCTTCTGCTTCCTGGAGAACGGGCTGAACTTCTCCTCCATCTGTTGCGATGGCCAGCCCCTGAGGATCCAGGACTTCACTTGGCAGAGTGTGGGGTCCTTCTGGGTGTGGACGGCCACATCTGCAGACGAGACTGGACAGCTGGCGTCGTCGTCTATGTGGAAGAGGTGGAGCGTGGGGGCTGGGTCTTCTACAGGATCCTTCAATGGGCATCTGCTCAGCGCATCTGCGTTTCCTATGGCTGTGCCTGGCTGGTGCACGAGCCTGTAGGAGTAGCCGGCTAAGAAGATGGCCCATCTCGTCATCCGCGGGGACATGAAGGTCAGTGTGGGTTGGTCGCCTGCGAGGAGCCCCAGGAGTGGCTTGTGATCGGTGACTATGGTGAAACTCCTCCCGTAGAGATACTCGTGGAATCGTTTCACTCCTGCAACGATGGCCAGGGCTTCTTTGTCCAGCTGGCTGTAGTTGCGTTCCGCGCCAGACATGGTTTTTGAGAAGTATGCTATTGGGGCTTCGGAGCCGTTGGGCAGTTCGTGGCTGAGGACTGCCCCCACCCTGTAGGGCGACGCATCACAGGTTAGCTTGATGGGGAGCGTCTCGTTGTACTGGATCAGGACGCTTTTTGAGGTTAAAAGTCCTTTCACCGCTCGGAATGCTGCTTCCTCTTCCTGGCCCCACTTCCAGGAAGCCGCTTTCCCCAGCAGGCGGTGGAGTGGCTCAGCAACTGTGGCTTTCTGTTTAAGAAAGATTGCATAAAAGTTGAGCAACCCAAGGAATGCCTGAAGTTCCGTTTGTTTTTGGGGCTCGGAGCTTCATGGATTGCCTTCACTTTAGATTTGGTGGGGTGGATGCCAGTGCTATCAATGAGATAGCCCAGGAACTCGACTTCCTGTACTCCTAGGATGCACTTATCTCTCCTGACTCTCAAGCCCTTGGCCTTGAAGCGCTGCAGGACAAGCCTGAGCCTATCAAGGAGTTGTGCCTGTGAGTCTCCGGAGATCAGCACATCATCAAAGTATGGCACCACCCCTGCAACGCCTTGGAGTAGGCGTTCCATCATTGATTGGAAGATGCCGGGGGCAGCGCTGACTCCAAACTGGAGACGGTTGCATTTGAATGCCCCCCTGTGTGTAACTATAGTTTGGGCCTCCGCCGTTTTTTCGTCCACTGGCAGTTGCTGGTAAGCCTGGGCCAGGTCCAGTTTTGCAAAAATTGTGCCAGTTCCCAGGGAATGTAACAGGTGCTGCACTACTGGGACTGGGTATGCGCTCTGTGCCAACGCCTTGTTGATGGTACAACGATAGTCGGCGCAGATGCGCACAGACCCACCATGCTTCAGTGGGGTCACAATGGGGGTCTCCCATGAGGCATGATCGATCGGTTCCAGGATGCCCTGGGCGATCAGCTTATCCAGCTGCTCGTCTACTTTAGGCCGCAGGGCAAATGGAACCCGGCGGGGCTTCAGCCTAATTGGGGTGATTCCCTTGTCCAGATTAAAAGAGATTGGCCTCCCCACAAATTTCCCCAGTTTACCATCGAAGACTTCCTTGAACTCTTCGATGAGGTTGTCGAGTTCGTCCCTGCGAATTTGGTTGATGCCTTCGATTGAAAGCCCCAGCGGCTTAAACCACTCCACTCCTAGCAGGTTCGGTCGGCTGTCCTTCACAACGGTGATGGGGAGCTTGCCTTTGAACTCGTAGGCGACTCGGATGTTGGCTCTTCCTAACACTCCGATGGGGTTGCCCCCAAAGTCGATGAGCTTGGAGTGTAATGGCTTCAGGTCACGCTTGGTGATGCTAGGTTGCAGGCGCTTCAATTGTTGCCAGTCCATGATGGAGTAGACCGAGCCCGAGTCTACCTCCATTTCGCAGGATGCTCCCTCCACGTGGATGGTCACGTGGAACTTGGTGGCATTGTGTGAGTCCGTGTGTGCGATGGTCGTCTGGTGGACCGCTCCGCTCTGGGGAAAATCATCGTCTCTGCGTCTGGATGGGCCAGAGGACCGTTTGGATGATCTCTGGTAATCCTTCCGATTTTCGCGGGGACGGTGGCTGGGTGGCTCTGTGGCTGGTTCCTTGGCTCTGCAAGCTTCGGCGATGTGACACCTTCTGTTGCAGCGTCGGCAGGTCGCATCTCTCCACTTGCAGGTCGCCCTGGCATGGTCCCCTCTGCAGCTGGCACAGCGCTCCCCCTTGTAGCTTCGTTGGGCGGCTTCCCGCCTTGGGGGTCTGGATACCTTGTGTACGGTGGACTCCACCTCCGACTCGGATCCAGCTGTGGAATCCTCGGTTGATGATTGCTGTGATGAGCGAATCTTGTGGATTCCCTTAGCTCTGCTTACTGCGGCAGCCGCTTTCTCTGAGATTTCGGATGCGGTGGTTTCCTCCACCACATCCTTGAGCACGAGTTTCTTCCTGCTCAGGAATTTCTTTTGCAGGCCTCTGTCCCTCATGCCGAAAACCACACGGTCAGCGATGGCGTTGTCCACGTGGTCGAACTCGCAGCTGGCTGCGATCTGGCGCAGGGCAGCCACGAATTCTTTGATGGTCTCACCTTCCTTTTGGTCCCTTTGATGGAAGGTGAAACGGTTCGCCACTGGTGTTCCAGTTGGGGCATAGTATTCTTCCAGGATCTGCAGAAGGTCCGTCCATGGCACTTCTTCGATGTCTCGTGGTGCTACGAGATCGATTGCCATGTCCAGGACTTCGGAGCCGCAGTTGGCCAGGAAGATGCCCTTTTTCCGGTCATCATCGGCATCCCTGATGTTGTTGCCTCTCAGGTGTTGCCGGAATTTGACCACGTAGGATTTCCACTTGTCCTTCCCTGGGCGGAATGGAGCAAGGGCTGGCAAAGTGACTTCAGCGGATGCCATGCCTTCGGGACTGCCTACTGTGGTTTCAGGTGCCAGCGTCTTGGTTTGTTGGCTTGGTGCCACGAGGTTCGTCTCTTTCCTCTAGTCCTTCGTCGCCAGTGTTAGATCGGTGCAGGAATGGAAGACGCGACCAGCTCGTTACATTAGTAACTTTATTGAGAACAAGAAACAGTAGCCAGACTGGCTGTGCGCTGCCGGAGCTCTCCTTATATTCGCTCCGGCAGTCGCACCGCCCCTGACAGCGATTCAAACTTTCCTGCCCGATGGCTGGCAGCCAATCCGGGCGGATGTCCTTATAAGGACATAACAACCAGCACCTTAAATTTCAAAGAAAAGCTCACAAAGCATGATGTTAAATGTGAACATTTAATAAGCTCAAAACCACTCATGCTCCTGCATTCTAGACCAGTTGCAGTCATATTCTTCATGGCTACTGTAAAGTCATTCATGCCTTACTGAGCTAAAAAGTGACTAAGGCATGAATGACCATAACCAGAACCTCCCATACCAGGAAAGAGCTCGATTAGTACACAAAATGGATTTGTGCAAAAGCCCAACAATTCAAGGGCTATATTTCTCCTCCACTAACAACACTTACTAGAAGTAGTGATGGAGGAAGAACATTTTGAAACAGTGACCCCGCCCCCCATTTCCACTCCTGAAACCAGTCCAGAATGATTGGTGGCATTGAAAGATCTAAGAGATCAAGAAGGGCTAGGACAAATGCATTCTCCATGTCCCAAGGCCACCAGAGGTCATCCATAAGGTATTCAGAATCAACTGACATCCAGAGGTCAATTAAATTTTAGATGAGTCATGCTTTATTACAGGACAACTTTGCCTTAAGCAACAACAGCTGCAGGCTGAGGCCATTGAAGCTCCATAGACCAAGCATTAAAGCTGAGGACAGAGGGCTGGAACATAGCAACAGTAGCAAGCACCAATGCTATCTTCACCAAGAGTGGCTTTGCCCTTGTCCTGCAGAAATCTCCTCTAACCAGGATCGCTATGATGTTATGGCCTGTCCTTTCTTGCCCCCAGAATATCATCTCCTGAATGCTTCCATCCCTTCCATTCTCTAAGTTGAGGGACCCATCTAATCAACAGTAGAAGTGGGTAGCCTCTCACCAGCCAGTACGCTCCCATAGAGAGGGGCTCCTCAGGGTGCTGTCGGTAAAACAGTGTCGACTGACGGCCCCCAGGCGGAGAGCCTTCTCTGTGGGGGCACCTGCCATTTGGAACGAGCTCCCCCCGAAGATACGGAGGATCCCGGATTTGCGCACTTTCCGCCGTGCCCTCAAGACCTTTTTATTTCAACAGGCTGGCCTGGCCTAACTTCCTTTTAATTGTTAATTTTAAATTTGTTTTAAAATAATAGGGGTGTTTTAATTTGTTTGGGCCAAATTATTTAATGTGTTTTTACACTGTTTTTTAAATTTTGTATTATGTGTGTTTTATCTTTTGGCTGTTCACCGCCCTGAGTCCTTCGGGAGTAGGGCGGTATATAAATCCGAAAATAAAATAAAAATAAATAAAATAATAACCAGCCAGGGTAGAGTATCAGGGTACTTTGTGAAGATTCAGCACGGGAAGTCTGACTGGGTAAAAAACCTGTGTAAATGGCCTTGGGGAAAAGAGTGGAAGAGATGTTGCCTAGGAAACAAGAAGACAAGAAAGGCAGGAGTCACCCATGACTTAACAGTCAGAGAGAGAAATTTAGGAAAGGCCCCACCCTAATTAAAAATAGTGGTGGGATGCTTGTGCCTTCAGAGTTTTCATATAACCTTACAATAATTAGAACTAGTTCATCTAATCCTGTTTCTTATCTGGTTTTCCTGGGAGTGTTGACAGACTGGCTATCCTTTTCATAGATGAATAAGGATTCATGTACAATCTTACCATTCTTTGTACCCATACCACTCCACATTAAGTACAGTGGCCAGCTAGGAGGAAAATGTATTCACTACCTCAACAGGCAGGGCAGAAACCAGGAGCATACTTGTGTCATCCCTATCTCCCACCTTGGGAGGAGTAGAAGTCTGCCCCATCCTTACACACACAAGCCTTCCACCAAAACTAGAAGATTGACAGTCTGGTCCAACTTCCCTGCTGTCTTCCAGGTCCAGAGATGGTGGGATCTTGGAATTGACACCTATAAGTCGGAGTTCAGTTCTTCCACAGTTCCTGTACACTGGCTGAATAGTGTACAGTGGGCTATATGACAACCAAAGGACAAAATATATTTCCCCACACACACAGGACCACCATGGTACAACAACACAGAGACACTGGGAATTGGGTGGCATATAAATGTAATATGTCACAACTGCATAGCCCAAAAGACAGAACCAGAGCAGACGACATACCACCAGGCACTCTCTTCCTTAGCTAAAAGAGCCCCAGCTCCACCAGCCATGCCATTACCTCCTCACCTGCTAAGTTAATAGGCCAACACTGCCAATGCTCAACAAGTATTTATGTAGTATATTATGTATACTCTCCATGTATATAATTGTGGATGTTCAGAAATATCATTGATGATAATAAATGCAATCTTTTAAAATAAAATTTAACAAACTGATAGTAAAAATATCAAGATTCACAATTGAGTTCCTGCAGAATAGAAAAATATCTAAATTACAATGGTTTCTCTTTCCTAATAAATACCATACAACTTTGAGAAGGCACTAAGCTGAATATTCAATTGCTATTGAATATTCAGTTGTTCAGTTGCTAAGTCAACTCTTCATGACTCTATGGACCATAGCATGCCAGACCGCCCTGTCCTTCACTGTCTCCTGGAATTTGCCCAAATTCATGTTCATTGCGTCACTGACACTATCTAACCAGAACATTCAGCATTAGGCTTCATTCCAACTTCACCATATTTTCAATGCTGATAAAAGCAGTTTACATCTATACAAGTCTATTCCTACAACAATTGATTAAAAAAAAGAGGTGAAAGAAACAATTTGAGGAGTATCCCAGAAAAATGTCTCATCATTTTAGCCATTGTCTATCCACTGCAGGATGAAGGCCTCTTCCCTCATGTTTCCAACCTATATGGTCCTGAGCTTTCTTTTGCCAATTGGGACAAAATGTCTATCAAGGAAAATGATTACCGAGTTCTATATTGGATTTAAGAAAAATAATTTCAATTGTTTTTAAAATAATTGAAAGGGACGGGACACAGAGTTTTCTTCATCCAGATCTAGACATCTAGTAGATATCTTTGGAAATCTTCTTGGTTGCTTGTGTCTTAATCTTGATTTTGTTGAGGCAGGTTCCCATGGAGAAACAGTGACATATCTAGTTTGCTGTTTCTTATGTGTAATGTATCACTTTTATCCTCATCCTTTATTGCCTTCTGTATTTCTTGCACCCAACAAGTTTACTACCCTGTTTCCCCGAAAATAAGACATCCCCTGATAATAAACCCAATCAGGCTTTTGAGTGCATGCGCTAAAATAAGCCCTCCCAAAAAATATTTAAATGCACAGCTGGAAATCAGATAAGATGGCAAGAGGAGCTCCACATACCCCAAAATAATCTTGCTCCATGTACCCCAAAATAATAAGACCTCCCTGAAAATAAGGCCAAGCGCTTATTTTGGGGTTCAAAAACTATAAGACAGGGTCTTATTTTCAGGGAAACAAGGTAGTTAAGCAGGCCAGGCTGTTTTTTTCTCATTCATGCTTTAAATGAGGTACCAGTAGAACAATTTTAAAAACATATTTTTTCAAACATTTTAGCTATACAACTTTGAAAAGATAAGGGATTGACTATTCCTGCTCTTTTCTCTCTGATCCAACAAGAACAAATAAATAAAATGAAGAAACTGCAGGCACTTTGATTCTGTCTCATTATTCTATTTATTTAATTTCAAAATCAAATTAAACTTTGCCACAAATTTCAAATTTTGATTTTCAAATAGAAAATGTTGGCTATCCTGCAGATTCCTACTACATTCACATACTCTACTATTCACTCTGTCTATTACAATTACTAGCCAAACACTGATGATCACATTTAGCAGAATAAACTAGCAAAGAGAATTTCACTATAGGAATATGGATAGCATTCTCTGAAGCTCTGGGCAATAAAGATAGCAATAGGCTCTCTAAGTTACCGTAGGCATTTAATGCAAGTCATTTCTCAGTTACTAATATCTTCCCATATTAGGAATTCTTTCTTGTCATTATTATTTACAGCAATGGTTACCCTCTTTTTATTTAGAAAAGGCAATTGAGTAGACAATAGTTACTCTGCAACTCCAGAATAGGAGAATATAGTACTTTTTAATATGCTGCTAGTCTGAAGTTATGTATAATGTTATCTACACTTCATCTGCATTTCAAATCAGATGCAAAATTACTCCGAAACTACACTGCACAAAATATCTTAATGGTAAGATTTCCAAGTCTGTATGTAGATTTAAGCTGAATCTTCCTAAAAATAGATTAAATCTTGCTATTATTTATTTAGTTTCCTATCAAAGCTAGAGCAAAACCTTTTGTTTTGCTATTATGCTGTTTCACAGTTCCAAAAGACATATTCTCTTGCCTCTGATAAGGTTGGCCAAGGTTACTACAACTTTGTCATCAAGGAAGAACAACTGGAAACCTTTAGTGCCCCCTGCAGACCAATCAGGTTCTTTATGCAGCACTCCCCCAATAATTTTCACTTTCTAATGAACTTGGATCTTCTCCAGGTTTGATTTGGTGATGAGCCAGGGGAACTTGATTTGATGCCACATTTGGCTTGGGAGCAAAATCTCTTTTCATTTAGCCGAATGCCAAATTTCATTTGGTGCCAAGCTTGATTTGTTATCACAGACATTGTTGTCTTGTCACACTGATTGACTCTATCTCTTTGCCATTCTGATTATTTACATTTGCTCCCCTTTTCCAGTGATCACCTCATCTCATTCATCTTCTGCTTCATCAACTCCACCTGCCTCTTTCCACCACGATTCTTCCTTTCCCGTCCTTACAATTAATGCACTTTTTAAATATGGTATCCCACAGGAAAACATCCCTGTTTTCACCTATGGGGTAGGAAAGATTTGTCAATCATCTTTCCTCCTGATATATCTCAAGAATAGCAACTATCACATCAATTGGTTGTTTTGTTTTGTTTTGTAGATGTGGTCTTTTTGATTGCAAAGTCCTTAGCATTCCATGAACCTACCATGTTTCCCCGAAAATAAGACCCTGTCTTATATTTTTTTTGTACCCTGAAATAAGTGCTTGGCCTTATTGCCATGCTCTCAAAAGCCCGACTGGGCTTATTATCAGGGGATGTCTTATTTTGGGGAAAACAGGGTAGCATAGTCCTAGTTTATCCCAAAGCTTTTTAAAATATTATTTTCTTCTTATAAAACAAGTACTGAATCCTATAATAGATACATTTCGGTGAATAGTAACATTCTTTCACTTTGATCTCCAGCAGGAGTTGAATTTCCGGTATGAAAATGGCAACACTCCTCATGTATCAAGGCTGTATTTCTGCATCAAAAGATGGGAGTATCCTTCCATTCCATTCTTTTCACTCCTGATTTCCCTCTGATGATAGGTAAACTTCTGAAGTTTTGTTACATTCTCTGGTTTCATACACTTCACAATAAATCTTTATCTTTTAGGTCCCTAGAATAGAACTAGCAAAAAGCACTGGTTAGTAGCATGACTTTATGATAACATACCTTAACACCTAAAGCACTGTGATTGGAGAGCTCTATTGAACCATTTGCTAAACTTAGAAACTGGACTTATAAAAGTGTACTCTGTCTTCTTGATTCCATTTCTCTGTTTTGTAGAACTTTATCTCCTTATGAATAGTCTTGGGGCAAATTGTCATATTCTAATAATATGACATGGATTAATGTGTCTCTTGTTTGTCTGAATTCCATGTCATTAACAAAGGGCCATGAAGACTCAAATTCCAATAGTGTCTGTTCATAATAGTCACAATTTGGAAGGCATCTTCCAAATCTATTGAAGAAGCCTGATTAACTTCCAGCTTTAGGATTCTGTCAAGTTTGACACACATTCCTATTAAAATCTCATTAAATTATTTCATAGAGCATGAATAAAAGGGCGAATGACATATCAGAAGATGTGATGTTTAAATGACCATGTTATTACAAAATTTAAAAAAAGTCTTCAGATCAAAAAAAGAAGAAATAGATATTTATGGAAACTCTTTATAATGCTAATTCAATAAAACAATAAGAAGTCCCTACATATAAAAAAGTATAATGTCATAATCATTTTGCTAGAATACAATATTCACTTATTAGGATATATCCTGAGACTTAAAAAGTAAATAAGAATATTTTGATTGCTTAATCTAGTTTAGAGAATTATTACAAAATGCTAAATGAAAGAATGCTATTATAATTACTTATGTTTGAGTATCAGATTCAAAACTACAGTTTGATAATAAAATAAATCAGCGGGCTACAGCCTACAAGTCCTGGACATTTTATTATTTTGTCTATTGCATAACCATCAGTCTTATGCATGATAGCATTGAACACTTTACTGGAAAGTATACAAAGTAGAATTAATCTTTGGGATAATTTAGGTGATGTCTGCGCCAGTGCTGAATTGGAATTAAAAAGTATAGAAAGGGAATCATATTTTTATTTTTTCATATCTATCATCCCATTGGTTAGATAACTTAATATATGTACTTCCTGCCTTTTCTCTGGGAGCAAAAGGTGTCATAAATTGGACTTTCCACTAAAAAATATTATGTACATGTGTAGATTAAGTGTTAGGAATCAATAGTTAACCCCTCTTTTATTAATTAGATTTATAAGCTATCCCTTTCCCATGTAATATTCAATTTGAACTTATTTTCTACATATCACTCACTATATGTATATGTTCCTATAGCACATGTGATACAGTGGTGCACTAGACTAAATTGGTACCCCAATTTGATTCAGAAGCTACAACTAAATCTCTTTGAAAAATTAAATCTCTTTCATTTCCAGTGTATCTCATTGGAAATTGGTATAAATGTATTTTAGTATTGTCCCAAACAGGGCCGGATTTAGATTGAAAGAGGCCCTAGGCTATTCCACTTATGAGACCCTTTCACCAGTGGTGGGATTCAATTTTTTAACAACAGGTTCTGTGGGCGTGGCGTGGGTTTGAGGTGTGGCTTGGCAATCATGTGACTGGGTGGGCGTGGCTAGCTGGTCACGTGACTGTGTAGGCGTGGGTAGCTCGTCATGTGACCGGGTGGGCGTGGCTATGTGCATAGACTTTTTTCAGAGGGCTGAAAAAAGTCATTTCTGACTGGGCCTCGCACTTTTGACCGGTCCTCACACTTATGACCATCCTCACATTTATGCCCGTGCAGCTTTCTTAACAACCATGTCACTCATTTCACAACTGCTTCTCTTCACCATGGTGACAAGATAGGGCAAAAATGTAAAATGTGAGGACAGTCGTAAGTTCGAGGACTGATCAAAAGTGCGAGGACCAGTCAAAAATAACTTTTTCAGCCCTCTGAGTAGTCCATATGCATAAAAGGATACAGCAATAGAGAGGGATGAAGGAAGGGAAGGGAAATTAGAGTAGGAGTGAGGGTAAGAGGGGGAGGAAGAGAGGAGGAGAAGGAGAAAGGAAGAGGAAGTAGGGAGGAGAAGAAGAGGGGGGGAAGAGAAAGTAAGAAGGAAAGAAAAGAGAGAGGTGGTAGGTTTGAGGAGAAAGATTGCTGTACAATAAAAAAGATGAAAGGGAAGAAAGCCAACCCCAAACAAATATAAAGATATTAAGATAAAGAATGAATGGTTAAACTTTAAAGAATAAAAGAGAACAAATATGAATAAATAGCAGTAATTAGAAACACACATACAAACATACAATTTATTTTCTTTGAACAGAGTATTTGGCCGGTTCACAAATTTAAACAGTGTTTAGTCACTTCAATTAAATTTACAATTTCTATATTTCCTTTTTACCATATTTATTCCTCATCTATTTTTTTAAAAAAAACAAATATTACCCTTCATCCTCATCTCTAATCTTAATCAAATTCAATTTTTCCCTTCTATTCTATATTATACCCCTTTCCATTGTCATCTATTTTTATATCCATCCTCACATTGTTTAATTATGTAATTATGTAATACAGTTGTTTAATACAAATTCAACATTTTAATATAAATCAATTAGTTATAAAACTATCTTTTTTGTATATTAATCAATATGAACATGAATATTCCAATTATTTCCCTGCAATCCAATTTCTTACAATTAATTATATTTACCAATAATAATAAACCAAATAATTTCCCCCATATATTCCTCTGAACCACAACTTAACCATTTCTGCTTTCAACACAATATACAATTAATAGTATCTCAATTATTACAATTCCCTAGTTAAATACAGCTTTTTTTTCTTTTGTGTTTTAAAATCTTGAACTCTCCTCCTAAATTTCCCATTGTTTGCAGTTTTTCACCTACCTTTTTTGGGGAGGAAAAATAAAAATAAAAATAAATCTCTCTCTGCCTCATTTTGTCACGTTGCACCAAAGATCCTGGTTTCGGTTTCGTTTCTGCAGTTTAGCTAGGGGAAAAAAAACTGCTTCAGGAACTCTTTACACTGATTGCCTGTAGGGCGGCCCTTTGAAGCCCCGGGCAAGAGTTTAAACAGTATTTTTTTCTTCTAGCCATCAGCTGGGGCTCAAGAGGCAGCGGGACTGAGGAGGCAGAATGAAAAATCGGGAATTTTTTGAAACGCCGCGGGACGCGGGACAAATTGCTAAAAATCGGGACTGTCCCGCCAAAAGCGGGACGTCTGGTCACCTTACCCTAGAACCCCCAGAATCCCACCACTGTGTAGGCCCCTCTTGATCTTGAGGCCCTAGGCTGAAGCCTAGTTAGCCTGTAGGAAAATCCGGCCCTGGTCCCAAAGGTGCTTTTTCAAGAAGCAACTGGACTTCCTGTTTTTTTCTTTGAAGACATCCAGGAAGCTTTTTGGATGAGAAGCAAAACTTCTTCAAAGAAAAAACAGTTGCCTCTTGAGAAAGCATCTTTGGGACAACCATGACCTCGATGACTGAGAATCTCCATAGACATTTATTTCAGTATTGTATTATTTTTCAAGTGTTATGGACAAAATTGGATGAATAGGAAGAGGAATTCCATAGGAAATAGCAACACATGCAAACATACAGACAAATATATGAAAGGGTTATTCTGCTAAGGGGTGGGGGGTGGGGGTGGTAAACTATTTTTGTTTGCCGTTTTCTTTCCTTGTTCACTGCAGTGATTGTTGTGACAATGTTTTGGGGATTTTCTTATATCTACAGGTGTTGCAAGACACACAGCTTGCAAAGCTTCAGGTAACTTGGTACAAAAGTTGAAATATTTTATCAATGAAAATGTTTCTGTGTTCTGCTTGGATTCCACCAAAGAAACTGAAAGTCCATTAAATGCCTTAAGTGGAAAAGTTTTTTTAAGAAAATACCCAGGGTTAATTTTCTCCAGATTGCAAAGATGCCACCAAATTTTCTTATTTTTTGTTTCTAATAAAACAGACAGACAGACAGACAGACTCAACCTCTAAATTAAGAAGACATCTGAGTAGTGGCACACTTTTGCAAAATATTACTTCAGCAGCCCTCCTCTGAAACATTGTAAATAAGAACCCATCAAAATCATTAACTGTAGTGAAAAAAGACAGCTATCAGTCACAGAACTGTACCGCTTCTTTCCTTAATAGTTCTGGCATCCTGGAATCCTTATATGGAGATGTTGGGAACAAGTTTTGATCAAGTTTTTCTGAGCAATCTCTCTCCATGTCTCTCCACATCCCAAATGCTTAATAAAGCTTTGCAATTTGGTCTGCTTCAGAACATCCTTCAAATATTTCAAAGCAGCCCAATTTAGTTCATAATTAAGAATTAGGCTTAATCCAATGCGTCTCTTTTATATACAGTACCATTACTATGTTGTTGTTTTTATTAAAAAAAAAAACTGATGAAAGATTTTAGATAATTCAAAATAGCATGCAAAGGAATATTTGTAAGGAGAAAATGGACCAAAATGAAAATTGTTCATAGATTACAGCATTTTCTTTGGGGTTTTTTTCCCCCAAATAATGTGCTTCTGAGTTATTTGTTTATTTTTTATTTATGTATTCATGTCAATATTGCTGCCAAATATATTTTAGTTGACCAAGACCTGGGAATGCAAAGAAAAGTCTTCCGGCTCATATCACTATGATTGTCCCAGCAAAAAGAAGTGAAAAGGCTATTAATTTTTTTAGAAAGGAGCATTCTAATCTTATTGATGATGAACAGGCAAAATATGGGGCTTTAATAGAACTTGCAATAGTGCTGTGATTTCTCAACAGAAAATATTAAGAGAAAACAGCCAAATTAGTAAATAATTTCTCCACCAGGTTCCATGCATGATTTTTCCTTGTGGAATTCTCCAAAGGAAGTATGACTTAGGTGAACCCATACTGTCATGCATGCACACCAAGGATCAATCCTTTTAGAGGTAGAGAATAAATACAATTTCATACAGTAATAAATGTGAAGTGCCTTTGGCTCTTAAGTTACATGTCGCTTTTTCACTCAAGGCTATACTAATGAATGAAAAAGGCTTAACAAAAAACAATCATGATCCAGCCAAACTTAAGTGTTTTTTCAAAGCCTCGGTGATTTCAAACAGAGAGATTAAAGGATATATAAATGATTAGATCTCTCTCCTTGAAATCAGTGGGACTCTAAAAATATTTTAACATTGGCTGGCTTGAATTTCAAACAATAAGCATGTTAAATACACAAAATATAACATTCGGCATGTTACATCATGGACAAATTCCTTGTGTGTCTAACCACACTTAGTCAAATAAAGCATTCTGTTTCTCTTCTCTTCTCTTCTCTCTCTTCTCTTCTCTTCTCTTCTCTTCTCTTCTCTTCTCTTCTCTTCTCTTCTGATGTCTGCACATGGAAATTACAGTCCAAAGGATTATGGATGGAACTTGGAGCTACAGCAAACAGACATATGTTCCAAACAACAACAAAACAGGATCAACTCTTGGCTGCTACAAGGATGTGTGCCATCTCTACCTACATTTGCTCCTGATTAATGGGAAAGTAAAATTAGTGGTCTTTTTTAAAGCAAACATCAAGAAAGCTTCCCCATTCTTCTATTTCCCTAAGACATGATTGAGTGTCTTGTAGCCCTAACCACACATGCAGCCTCAGAGAACCTCATTTTTTAAAAAAGGGAGGGGACTTTGATAATATAGTATTTCATTTGATACTTTGTCTAATGTATAAAAAGCTTCTAAATAATGCATGTTGATTTTAGCAAGAGAAAGTTAATCCATTTTCAATTAATGCATAGCTTTTAGTTGATCCAGAACTCTCTAAATTGATAAAGAGTGTTACCCAGTGAAATGAGGTATCGTTTTATGAAGAAAGGAAGCACAGGTTGCATGATCTGTCTCCTAGCCCATTAATCCTTCTGCGTCCTCAAATTCTGCTTCATCATAAATTTAGTACTTGGATGGTGTATCCATCAAATCCAGTACAACACATTCAATACATGAGGGATAATTGTGTGAGGCAACTTTGTATGTCATAGATTGAATCACATCACATGGAGTTTATCGTAGCTGCATCATTTTTTATGTGCCCATACCTTGGAGGCAAAGGTGATTTTTATTAACACATGTTCTTTCCGACTTGACCATTGAGGAAGGGGGAAGGAGAAATGGCTGTGATTTACGTGGCTGAGGAAATGTCTTCGAGCACCTCAGCCAGTCTGGTGCTCCCACAGTGACAGATGAGCAAATGCCCATGGGTGTTGACAGCATGGTATTTATGGTATTTCCTTCTGAGACAATTAACTAACATATGCCAAGACCACGGGGATTATCTTTGAGCTACACAGTATGTAACTTTATCTGAAGAGAAATATAATATTTTATAAGCTTGACAAACCATAAGAAAGATTAAATTGATTCAGTCATTTTAATAATGTGGTTGAGCATTTTTTTTTCCTTTGAGTTTTCAAGATTTTCGCTTTAGCCTGGATAAAACCCATTATGTTAGAATATATCAGCTTCTTCCTGAACTGTTTCATTCTATAACATACTGAGCATCTTAATCTATTGGAAGTTTCCAAGGACTTGCCGAGAAATTTGATCAGCCACATAGTTAATTTAAATCCATTGGCTTCCATAATCAGATGCTATTTTAGATTGGCAGCTTTGACTATAACTTAGAAATCCATTTTATGAAGAATATGTTCCAAACTCAGATACATCTTTTTGCATTGTACAACTATTTATGACAGGTGCTAAATCAGGGTTAATAATGTCACTTGCTATTGTTCCAAAGAGATTTGCTCGGGAATCACATTTTCCTTCTGTTCATTGATAATAAGCCTCATAACCATATAATCAAATAAAATAAACAGTTCTGAAGAATCCTCTTTCTCTTCCTCCTGGCTATAGAGGTAGAGTGGCAATAAATGAGCACCTAATAAAAAATATAATGTATTTTTAATAAGGAATATGGCTTTACTTAGGTATTAAAAATAGGTATCTGTAAGGGGAATGCTTGTACTGAAAAGGTACGAAAACATATAGCGCTATTATCAAATGTGTAAACTAATTAAAGGTGTCCTTTTGTACTTCACTCTGGGACTGAATACCCAAGATGCCCACATATAAGCAGCTTTCATTAAATTACGTATCAGTAATACACATATGTACTGTCTTTTTTGTTTGAATGACCCTGTAATCCCTTGCATTGGGGTGGAGTCAGGGCGACTAAACAGAGCTTGAACATTTACTGGCCGGATGCCCTTCCTGATGCCTTTGTGGAGTTCACAGCAGACAATTACTCATTGTGCCCAGAGACAGAAATATCTGCCACTATCTAGGATCGAATTCACAGCCTCCTGATTGTGAGGTGAGAGCTTGACCTCTAGGCCCCCACACCACTCACACATATATATTGCCTATAGCATTAAAAATACTACGCTAAAGTAGAGCCGCAAAATATCTCTTATTATCCAGGAACTGATTAACTGTACTATAATTTCACTTAGAACACAGTAGTTTGGAGATGTCTGTTTCTTGTTAAGGTTTCTGCTCATCAGAAAATAATTCCACTACATGTTCAGCTAAAATTAATGTTTCTGAAATGCTTGTAAAAGAAATATTGCAAAAGGAAAAAAAAGGGAAGAAATTTCTAAGTGCAGGATATTTCTAACTAACATCTTCAATAAAATAATCATTCACCTTAGAGAACAAAGCACAAATGTTCTATGAATTGTCTGAAGAGGCGCCTGAACACTCTGAATTATCATTGCTATATAACATAAGATAACGATGGGAAGCTCTAGAGAGGACATTAGGTGAAATTATGGATGAACTCTTTGGCAACTAATAGATCCTTAATGGCTTTCCAAAACAGCCTATAATCTCCTATGATGTTATCTCTAGAGAGTTTTCTTGATATATTATGTAATAATTATAGCTCTACAGTATAGACAATATATTGAAGCAGACTGGCTGCTTTACTAGAAAATTTGGGGGAAATCATACAAGAAATTTAAACTATTCCCCCTCCTCTCTTGCTATTCCATCTATGTGTTTCTAAATGGGAAGGGAAGAGAAGAGAAGGGGGCAGGGGAAATTGGGAAGGAGGAAGGGGAAGAGGAAGGAAAAGGAAGAGAAGAAGAGGGAAGGGGGAAGGAGGAAGGGGAAGGGGAGGAGGAAGGGAAGGGAAGGGCAAACTCATTTCAACAACTCCATTTGTTACATCTCTCCATATATTTCTATCCTTACAAACCATCTTTGCTTCCACTATGTTCATGAGCCACTTCATGGATTGCTTTTTGTTCTTTAACAAACTCTTACTTCTATATAGCAAAGTGGCCAGAACCATACTCTTGTACACAGTTATTTCAATGGTTATTATAGTGCATTCATATCACAATAAGTGGGTTAATGAGGAGGAACCCAAGCCCAACAGAATGTTTACCCTGTGAAACAAATAGCAACTTGTACAAAAGGAAAAGGGAATAATAGTTTTTCTCACTATTGCACTGCTTTACAGACACCTACATGTAAGGTGCATTTTATATCACTTCAAAACCTTGATCTCTCTCCCAGTCAGGGCTACGTATATAATCAGTAGTGACCATTTGCTGCCTCATGAGCAAAGGAGAGAACATAGTCTATAAGAGCTTACATTTGTCAATAATACTGATTCATAACTAAGAAAAGTATTATTATATTAATTTATGTGCAAAAGAACAATAACAAAATGCAACAACAATAAGCAAGGTATGTACTAGAACAATTCTGGAAGCCTTCAGTAAAGAGTTAATTCCTGATCCTGTGATTCTGGGGGAAAGTGCACACATGCACATGGACACACACACCTACACACCTACACACACACACACACACACACACACACACACACACACACATTATTGTAATTAGCAATTATGTTAGGCTTTAAAAGAAGTGTCTACAGAGTGTTGAAATTTACAAGACATGGCAGAGTGATATCAATATGCATTTTACTGGTCAGGTTTCTATTTTTTTTTTTCTTCTTCTAAGGGGAAAAAAATCCTAATAGCTATCAAAAACACTCATTATAGGCTAGTCTGTAATTTGTTGAAGTAAGGCGTTTTTTGTTTTTTTTCCTGAAGGTATAATGGATGCTCCGTGGAACAATTATTTTAAAAAGACAACTTCATCCCAGCTTGTCTCATGCCAGCAGAACTGTTTAAGAGCCGAGGATGCATAATTCACTATAGAAGAGCTGTCAGATCGTAGAATACCTTTAAATTATCAAAACTTCACAGTGCTAGTCAGATATAATTATAATGGAAATGTATCAGGGCAAACATCTTTCAAGAAATGATTTCCTAGGGAAAAATATTATGTCAAAGTGACTCTTGATTCCAAAGGGATATAGATTATCCAGTTTTATACCTGAATATTTTCTTTACATATGGAATACATGGTAACAAAGCAGCAAGTACAGAAGCATTAATAAAATCCCATTGGAAATCATTGCCCTGAAGAGCTTGTCATAAGCTCCCAGGATAGATAAAACAGTGTAATGATGTATATATTACTTCTGTTATACAACAGGACAAGACAGCTTTCCATCAGCCTTTCAATTATATGATAAAACCAAACGTTTGAGCTTCAGAGGAGAACATGGAGAAAAACCATATTTTTATGTCCCTGTCTGAGATTGTTTTACATTAACAGTACATTCTCTTGATAAAAGTCCATGTCTTTCAAAAAAAAAAAAAAAAAAAAACACCACCTTACTACTTTTTGATAGCAAATGCTCTAAAAATGTACCACAGAATTTTACAAGGTTCATCAATGTACTTAACACTTCTCAAAGTTAATATGCAGTTAAAGAGACTGACTCTATTATCAAAAATGATTGGTGATATGTATTCATTATGACTTTCAGAATTGTATAGAAATGCTGTATGTTTGTTGTTCAGTATACCAGACTGGGTACGTTAAATGCCAGGCTGGTATTTAGACCATCAACATTGTCACAGAGGAATTCAGGTTTGGAAATTAAAATACTGTAAACCTTAACATTTGTAAGTACAACTTCCAGAATTCCCCAGACATTTTTAAGACGAACTCTTAAAAACATTGAGATAGACCACCAGTAGTGTAAGTGTAAGGCAACTTTCTATATTTCTGTTGCATATAAAAATTGTTATGTATTACAATGTGTGTGTGTGTGTGTGTGTGTGTGTGTGTGTGTGTGTGTGTGTGTGTGTAAGCATGCTGTAGGAATAACATACCAAGCATAAATACACTTCAATGGCAAGTGGACCTGGACTTGCAACCATTTGTTTAGTGACTGTTCATAGGTCATAGGTTTAGGACAGGCTGTCTATTACACTACCACCATTACTAGAGTTACTCATTCAGAAAACATACCACTGATACTTTTTGGGTTCATAACCAGACTGAGAGTTTAGAATATTAATTAAAAGAAGATTTCCTGCTGTTTCCTCAATTCCAAGGTTGCTGATTCTTCTTATCAGAAGTTACTAGAAAACTTGAAGAAACAGAAGTAACTAGAAAAAGTTAACAAAAAATATCACAGACAGTGCATGCCAAATGATGGTGTTACTTCCATCTAAGACATTTTTTTTTCTTGGTAGAGGAGTCACCTGTTGAGAGAAGTCACTTTAAGTCCTGTTAAAATGCAGTTTTACTTTAATGTTCGTAGGAACATCTTCTGCCCCAAATGATGGTCACTATCAGCATCTGACATAGTTAGGGAGATATTGAAGATCATGCATGGCCTCCAATTTGCATCCTTTTTCATTGGCCAGGTGGTTATTTCTAGCTTTCTATCCTGCAACTTTGTCATTTTTTTCTTCTTTTGCTATAAACACTGCAGGTTGTTCTGAGAACATTCTGAAGAATACAGGTAGAACATCAATGGTTTGCTTATGCTCAGCTGTCAGAAAGATTTAAACTGTAGAATTTCAATTTTACAAATGAGAAAACTGATTTTGAATGGGATAGGTATACCAATAATGAGCATGTTGCTGCTAAGATGTATAAACTCTTATTGTAAATGTATATGGAAGATAAATAAGTTAAAGACTGTATGATTAAATGGGCAAAAGAAACCTGAGAGATAAAATGATGCTTGATCAATGGGAGAATATGTGGAGTAAGGACTGAAATGTACATAGAATAATAACTTGAAAGAGAACTTTTATAAGATGATGTATCACTGGCATTTAACACTGCATAAATTGTCAAAGATGTATGTATAAAGGTGTGCCTGAAAATATAATCAATCTGAAGGTACCTTTTATCATCTATGATGGACATGTAAGACAGCTGAGAAATATGGGGATGAGATCTATACAGAGAATTCTTGGAATGAATGTACAATTAATACCAGAATATTTTTCTTTTGGTTTGATGGATAAACAGCTTGGGAGAAAAAAAAATCCCTGGGACTTTGTTTTATTATACCATATATATATAGTAGTAAATAGTAAGACTTTTGTATGCACAGAGATGGAATGATTTACAGATTCCCACGACAGAAGAATGGATGGTGATATTAATGGAATTGGTGGAGATCACAAAATGGACTATTTTGATTAAAGAAAAGACTTTAATTTTGTTTGCATTTGGAAGCCACTTTTTCATTCTTTTTTCTGCTTGAAACTAAAAGAAATGAAACTTGGGATTTGATTCTTAGAACTGTGATTACAAAAATACGGTGTATTACTGTTAATTTTAGAATAAGAGGATATTTGTATCTGTGCTGAAGAAAGTGGGAGGTTGCTCCTTTTCTCATTTTAACATCCTTTTCCTTTCTTTGTACTCTTAACCTCATCTCTTTCCCTTTTCTTTTCTTTTTCCCATTTCTTTCTTTTTCTAGTTTTGTTGAAAAAAAAACATAGGTAGAAGACAATAGATTCATAATGTTTGTCAGAAGTAGCCAACAGAAAGGAAACGGGTATGTGAAGGGCAAGACCGAAGGCTAAAATGATCATTCCAGTTCGTTACATTAGAAAATATCTTCTCTAGCATAGATGCTGAATGAATTCTCTGTCATTTTTACATCACCTCTTCATCCATTGTCCCTTTCGTAAAACCTCCTGCGCCATTTGCAAACCAATGAGAACTAGAATGTCTTGATAAGAAATCATCAGTGGCCATGTTTGGTATCTGCCACAGGATGTAGCATTGCATAACATAATACAAATTAAGTTGCTAAATTGGTTTCATATCATCTGATTTCCTGGCAGACCTTAGAGTGTTAAGTGTTTACTAAACAGAAAATTGGAATGCACAGAGCATACAAAACAACAATTTATTAACACATTGACAGTAGTAGCACAGCTTACTAATCATGGCTCACCTATGATTTTCAGGATTAAATGAAATTCTTTTCCGGTGGTTCTGGGGATACAAAAAAGCTGGTTTGCTAGGCAACTTGTGCCATCATTATGTTACCTTTTTTTCTCCCCTTGCTCCTTCTTCATTTAATACTCCAAGATAATTGCTCAAATGGAGTTTTAAAATTAAGGCTATAAATACAAATTTGGGTTTTGCAGGACATCACATTACGGACTTTTAATGAGTCAACAAAAATGCAAGTTTCTGCTTTCTAGAACACCACATGTAGGCAATTTTCTAATAATGAATAATAAATATATTTTAATAGCTATTCTGTTTCCCGTGCCACATATGTGATTTAAAGGCAGCATGGGGGCCTTTCCATCAGCCCACCAGTTGCTCTGGGGGGTGTAGAGAGGTCCTCATGATGAGCTACTGGTTAAGAATGCTCAAGATGTAAATGACTTGTTTTCCCTGAATAAGCAATTTCTTTATCCAATATGGACTTTTTCTAAAGATGAACTGGTTGCAATTAGTGATTTTTGCATTATCTACTATATTTTCAATTGTGCAATTACAATTACCAGTGCTGTGACTAAAGCATTGTCTTGTAAATGGTTTTACACTTTAGAGGATAGAATCTACAACTGGGGGGGAAATACCAGTCTTTATTCCTGGCTTTTTGAATTCAACACTGGTTGATATCAGGGAATTATGGACCTGATCTACCTATTTTAAACCTGATTGAATCCAGATTTTAAATAAAGTGAAGGCTGTAAGGCAATGGTTAATGGCTAGAAATCAGGATGTTGTGAGTACTAGTCGTACCTTACATACAAAGCCAGCTAGGTGATTTTGGGGCAGTCATTTTCTTAGATGAAAGCAGTGGCAAACCACTTCTGCCTAGACTTGGCCACATAGTCACAAGGATTCAAGACTGACTCAAAGGTATGTCTCTCTGTGTGTGCTCAGGGCTATATACAAAGACTCCGGGATGTGCTGTGCTTTAGTGTTTAAGCACAACCTTCTCCAAAGTTAAATGCCTCAAGTTCTTTTTACTTACAACTCTCATCATCCTTCAACATTAGCAATGTTAACTGATGGAACCTACAGGAAACAACTCTTGATAGATCTATGATGCAAAAGGCTCTTTGGGGAGTTGATGTTTTTATAATGTGGATGCAATGTGACACAGATGGGTCTGACAAGATTAAGTGGCTGTGGGTTTTACACATACACACGCCCCCTGTGTGTATGATCTTCCATCATAAAGTCTGAATGGTTAGCATTTTATGAAATTCTTCTAGGAGAATTTTATAGAGTGCTAACCATTCAGACTTGGAAGAGCAAGGTGGCAGTCATGATCAAGAAAGCCTTTGCACAAATACATTTGTGTCTGTGTGGAATGTTCCTAGATCAGGAGGTCCCACTTATGGTCACTCATGCTCTAGTCACCTTACGATTGGATTGTTGCAATGCACTCTACATGGGGCTGTTCGTGAACAATATTTGGAAGCTTCAATTGGTGCAATCTGCAGATACAGCGTTGGGCGTATCACAGGATGTTCATATAATACAGCTGATACATATGCTACACTGGTTTCCAGTAGGCTGCTGAGTACAATTCAAGGTGTTGGTTGTCCCTTTTAAAGCCATACATGCTATGAGGGTGTGTTACTTCAAGGAAGTCTATTCCTGAATATTTTTGTCCATTCCACTGGATCTAGCAGAGTAGAAATATTCTGGGTCCTCTTGGTGAACCAGTGTCACCTCGTAGTTCCTAGGAAATATGCCTTCCCTGTCATTGTACCTGCCTTACAATAGTCTCTCTTTAACATGGTTCTAAGCTTGCTGGCCTTCCAAAAGGCAGTGAAAATCTGGCCTTTTCCTCAAGACATTGGTTAAAATGTTCAGTGAGTTGTGGTATGGGTATGGGTGTGTAGATGATATGTTGGTAAAATTTGGCAGGAATACTCAATTTGGTTTTATATGATTTTTTTTTCAGTTAGTCTAGATAACTGTATTATGTTTTATCTGTGTTCATCTTCCAGAATTCCACTATCTGGATTTCTTAAATCTTATATATATTGTAATTTTTTATAATCTAAACAAATGAGATGATAGATAGATAGATAGATAGATAGATAGATAGATAGATAGATAGATAGACAGATGAGAGAGAGAGAGAGAGAGAGAGAGAGAGAGAGAGAGAGAGAGAGAGAGAGAGAGAGAGAGAGAGAGAGAGAGAGATGTAACTTCAGGTTGTGTCAGAAAATTTATAAGTTGCCACTGAAAAGTTTCAAAATAATTTAGAGTTGCTTAAGCCAAAACAGTTTTGATAACAATCATGACATTTCTCTCAGGACTTATAAAGGTAGTGGTTTCCCCTATTCAGTTGCTTCTGACTCTAGGGTGTGGTGTGCAGCTCCGTTTCTTACCCGAGGGAGCCAGCATTGTCCAAAGACATTTCCTGTCAGGCCTGGAAGCCATCTTTGCATTGGATCTTCAGGCCTGCCACATTTAGTGCTGTGGGAAATTTGGAGGGGAGATTGTATGGAACAGGGGAGATATATAACAACATTCCTTTCTCTGAGAATTAAGGACATTTCGTCCTGCACCTGGAGTGATGGACTGGGAAGCATCTCCACTTGGGACGGTGCATTGATTGGGACATGTGGGTGCTGGGCAGGGACTTGGACTTTTCTATGGGTGGGGAAAACCTGGAAGCTTTCAGTTCAGGTTTTCCCAGATGTGCCAATATGACATCTCTAATAAAATGGAACTTTGAGGAACTTCTAGCCTTGGAGCCTTCTTTCATTGGGGGTGTTACTTGGAACCCTGACATTTCCATGATCATATGGCCAGCATAACTATACACCAAGGCACATGGAACACTGTTACCTTCCCAACAAAGTAGTACTTATTTATCAAAATTAAGTGGATGTGGGTGCTTTGCATGCTTTTAAACTGCTAGGTGGGCAGGAGCTAGGATAAGTAACAGGAGCTCACTCTGTCACATGGTGCTCAAGTCTCGAACCTGCACTGTCACTTTTCCAGCTGACAATCTCAGTGTCTTTAACCACTAAGCCACCATATTCTTTCAGGACTTGTGCCCACCTGGAAATTGCAATTATGATAACATTTCACCTAAAATTGAATTTGCTAGTGCTTGTCAGTAACTGAAAGTAGAAAATTATCATATTTTTCGGATATAAGATGCACCAGAGTATAAGACAGTTTTGGGGGAGGAAAATAAGAAAAAAGCTGATTGGCAGGTGGATCTGCCTCCCGGAATACCCCCAATCAGCTGTTCCCAGAGGTGAATTTTAGCAATAGGTTCCTTGGTTGTGAGCTCCGTGCCTTGCTTTTTTTTGCTTTTTTTTCTGCCTATGAAACTTTTGAAACTCCATTTCAGAAAAAAACTTTTTTCCTGCCTCTGAAAGCCTCTGAAACAGAGCTTCAGAAAAAAAGCCTCTGAAGCAGGGGTGAAATGCTCCCAGTTCGGACCGGATCGCCCAATCCGGTAGCGATGGAGGCGGGTGGTTCGGAGAACCAGTAGCAAAAATCCCTGCACCCCTCCCCCGTGCCCAGCTGAGCTGCACAATCATCAGAGGTTTTTTTTAAAAAAAAATTAAAAGCATTTTTTCTATAACCTCTTCGGCAGAAAAAAGCTTTTAAAAGTAAAAAAAAAAGCCTCAGAAGATCATGCAGCTCAACTGGTCTCATCAAATGCTTTTAAAAGCCTCTGACAATTCCAAGCTGAGTTGCCTGATCAGCAGAGGCTTTTTTTCTTTTAAATGCCTCTGATGATCCAAGCTGAGCTGCCTGATGGGCAGAGGCTTTTAAAAGAAAAAAAGCCTCTGCTGATCAAGCAACTCAGCTGGGATCGTCAGAGCCTTTTGAAAGCATTTTTTACAACCTCTTTGCTGAAGAGGTTGTAGAAAAAATGGTTTTAAAAGTAAAAAACAAATTGGCCACGCCCACCCAGTCACATTCCCCCCCCCCCACCAAGCCATGCCTACAGAACCGGTAGTAACAAATTTTAGATTTCACCACTGCTTGGAAGCTCTGTTTGGGGGCTTCTTTTCTGAAGCTCTGTTTGGGGGCTTCTTTTCTGAAGCTTCTTTTCTGATGCTTTTTTCAGCCTCTGAAACCTCCGTTTGAGAAGCTGGGCAGGGCTACATTTGGAATATAAGATGCACCCTCTTTTTTGGGGGGGAAAAGGTGCGTCTTATACTCCGAAAAATACGGTATTCAGAAGAGTCCATATTTTTCTAAACAGCAGAAAACACTATCTTCAAATGAATTGAAGAATTCTTTTTTAACGCTAACAATGATACATCCCGTATTCTAGTCTTATCCTGGTTATTTCAAAAAGAAATTCCAGTAAAAGTAATTAATGGACAAATAGAGAACTAGAATACTACTGTCACTTCATTAAAAAGAGGAGGAAGAGACAGAGAAGGGCAGCTAGGCATCTTTGACTAAAATCCCATTTATTTACAGTAGTAGCAATAGCATTTAGACTTATATACCATTTCACAGTGCTTTACCGCCCTCTCTAAGCAGTTTACAGAGTCAGCATATTGCCCTCAACAATCTGGGTCCTCATTTTACTGACCTCAGAAGGATGGAAGGCTGAGTCAACCTTGAGATTCGAACTGCCAAATTGTAGGCACCTCACAGTCAGCAGAGGTAGCCTGCAGTACTGTATTCTAACCACTGTGCCACAATGACTCTTAGAAAGTTATTAAATAATGATGGCCATATCTGAACTGTATCTCCTAGGCCCATGATGGGGAACCTATGGCACGTGTGTTACAGGTGGCACGCGGAGCCATATCTGTGGGCACGTGAGTGTTGCCCTAGCTCAGCTCCAGTGCACCTGCGTGTGCCGGCCAGCTGATTTTTGGGCCTTCTGGGCCTACCATTTCCAGCCTCCGGAGGGTGGGGGAAGCCATTTTGGGAGCCTGGGAAGCCCCAGGCTCCAAGAAAGTCTCTGGAACCTGGGGAGGGTGAAAAATGGGCCTTCTGGGCCCACTGAAAGTTGGGAAAGGGGCCATTTCTGGCCACCAGAGGGCCTCCGGGGGTGGGGGAATCTGTTTTTGCCCTCCCCAGGCTCCAAGAAAGCCTCTGGAGCCTGGGGAGGGTGAAAAACAGGCTACCGGGGTGGTGGTCATGCATGCATGAATGGGGGGTGAGTTGCAGAGGGGAATTGAATTATGGGTGTGGGCATGCTTACTCCCCCCGCTTTTGGCACGTGATGGCAAAAAGGTTAGCCATCACTGTCCTAGGCCCTCAAAGTTACTGTAGACCTCATTAGATATCCATCACTATTGCATAAATAACTTCAACATTTACATATGATTTCAGTACATAATGATATACAGTCACGAGCAGCATCCTAGAATTATAGTGAGTAGAAGTATAGTCAGATGATTTCCATCTGTTACTACTTAGCTTCCTTCCATCAATTCCTTGTAGTAACCAAAGAAATCCAAGATTCTCACAAGTTTGATAAAAACCATCTAAGATCATTACCTTATTTCTTTTACAGTTTATTTGATTCTTTTATTATTTATATTAAATAACACAATTAAAAATTATATGCCACATTGTTAACAAAGGCTACAATCCAGTTCTCAACTTCTTGCCTTGAAATCCATGGTATTTAAATGTGCATAACTGAATATATAAGTATATCCACTCTTAACAGCTATTAGTACTTAAACATGAGGTGCTTGAATAAACACCATTAGCGTATGTATTTTCTAAGTGGGCACCAACGATTGCAGTATTTTCTTTTTTCTCTTTTTTTCCACTTCAAAGTGTATTTATAATATAGTCTGAAAGTTTCTTAGCCCTGTTTCTTAGTCTAACACTCTAGAATTCGATTAATGGAGACATTCTGGCACTTACATCGAGTAATGTTGCACATAAATGAGGATAAAAGGATTACTAGACTATAAATCAATTGATATATTCGGACACTATAAATCTCAAGGACATGAGGTTTTAATGTTAATGGAAATGCAGAATTTCATTGGCTAATCACAATTTAAAATCTTTGCCACTACATCACTGAAGTTTTTTTCCCCATAAACCATGGTTATGCTAACTAATAAAAAGCCATATATTACATCAGATACCAATCCACATACATTAGTCTCATTAATGTAACTGGGGCTAATCTGATATAATTGCTAGTACTCTTAACTGCTGTCTGTGTTTATATCAGTATAATAGTTAGTAGGCCTACAAGATTTAATCAGTTATTCAATGTAATCCGATAAGTAAACCATTAATCAGAGATTACTCCTTGGCTTGCATTAATCAGGGAACAATAAGGTAGACTTTATCAAGCTTGTAGGGGTTTGAAAAGGACTCTTCCCTCATGCAGCACACACAGAGACTGACATCCCAAAAACTGCTCTGTCCTCTAGGAAATAAAATATAAGTTGAACATCAACCCCAGTTGAGAGAAGCCATTATGTTGTTCATTTCTCAGCAAAGATCACACGTGTCAGAAGTGATAGGACCTAAGCTAAATTCAGTTAGCTTTTCATTCAAAGGCATAGAACTCCAGAGGTCCTAATAGGGAGAGTGAAGGAAAGAGGACACTTGAAAACAATGGAGATGATGGTCAGAGAAATATGGAGCAAAAGGATGACAACTCAATCCAGGGCAGGCTGGTGCTTGAATCTATAGATAAAGCTAAAAGGTAAAGGTTCCCCTCGCACATATGTGCTAGTCGTTCCTGACTCTAGGGGGCGGTGCTCATCTCCGTTTCAAAGCCGAAGAGCCAGCGCTATCTGAAGATGTCTCTGTGGTCATGTGGCCGGCATGACTAAATGCCAAAGGTGCACAGAACCCCATCTTCCCACCAAAGGTGGTCCTTATTTTTCTACTTGCCTTTTTTACGTGCTTTTGAACTGCTAGGTTGGCAGAAGCTGGGACAAGTAAATGGGAGCTCACTCCACTATGCGGCACTAGGGATTCAAACTGCTGAACTGACGATCTTTCAATCGACAAGCTCAGCATCTTACCCACTGAGCCGCTGCGTACCTTTAGATAAAGCTAGTCTACCATTAAACAGAAATTGTGGTGAACAGTTCAGATGTTAAATGGTGTAAGGGCTTTAAGTAACTGAGGAACAGCTGAAGCCAAACCTCCTCAGTTCACTGTTTTCAAAAAAGAGAGATGGGATGGTCTTCCATCAGGGAAATTAAAGGAAGTTCCTGTTGCCCAACAAGATATTTCTACATGGAATCTAAAGCTGTACTTCCTCCTTCTTCACTTTAGGTATCAAAGTATCCTGGATAAGAAATGCTGATGTGAGATGTGGGACTGGCCATGACCAGCAACATTAGTGGGGATATCAAAAGAGAAAAAGTGATCAGCTACTTCTCACTGAAAAAGGAGCCAACGTGAACTAGGAAAGTTTGAGAAGGATGAGAAGTTGAAGCCAAAGCTTTTGAGAAAAGGTAATAAATCAGAGTACTGATCGTTTCTATAATATGGTTCCTTTTACTGTGCATTAGCGGGAACTGACTTAACTGATCTTTCTTCAGTTATTCTCATGTAGAATAGAATAGAATAGAATAGAATAGAATAGAATAGAATAGAATAGAATAGAATAGAATAGAATAGAATAGAATAGAATAGAATAGAACAGAATAGAATAGAATTCTTTATTGGTCAAGTGTGATTGGACACACAAGGAATTTGTCTTGGTGTATATGCTCTCAGTGTACATAAAATAAAAGATACGTTCATCAAGAATCATAAGGTACAACACTTAATGATAGTCATAGTTTACAAATAAGCAATCAGGAAACAATATCAATATAAATCGTAGGGATAGCAGCAACAAGGTTACAGTCATACAGTCATAAATGGGAGGAGATGGATGATGGGAACGATGAGAAGATGAGAAGATTAATAGTAGTGCAGACTTAGTAAATAGTTTGACAGTGTTGAAGGAATTATTTGTTTAGCAGAGTGATGACGTTCAGGAAAAAACTGTTCTTGTGTCTAGTTGTACTGGTGTGCAATACTCTATAGCATCATTTTGAGTGTAGGAGTTTATGTCCAGGATGTGAGGGGTCTGTAAATATTTTCACACCCCTCTTTTTGACTCATGCAGTATACAGGTCCTCAATGGAAGACAGGTTGGTAGCAATTGTTTTTTCTGCAGTATCTAATTATCTGCAGTTCTAATTATCCTCTGAAGTCTGTGTCTGTCTTGTTGGGTTGCAGAACCAAACCAGACAGTTATAGAGGTGCAGATGACAGACTCAATAATTCCTCTGTAGAACTAGATCAGCAGCTCCTTAGGCAGTTTGAGCTTTCTGAGTTGGCGAGAAAGAACATTCTTTGTTGTGGTTTTTTGATGACATTTTTGATGTAAGCTGTCCATTTTAGATCTTGTGATATGGTAGAACCTAGAAATTTGAAGGTCTCTACTGTTGATACTGTGTTGCCTAGTATTGTGAGAGGTGGAAGTATGGAAGGATTTCTCCTAAAGTCTACCACCATTTCTACGGTTTTGAGTGTGTTCAGTTCCAGATTGTTCCAGTCACACCACGAGGCTAGTTGTTCAACCTCCCGTCGGTATGCAGATTCATCACTGTCTCAAATAAGACCGATCACTGTTGTGTCATCTGTGAACTTCAGTAGTTTAACAGACTAGATGTAGTTTGGAAGCAAACTCTGAAAAAAAAAATTCAATGAAAAATTAAATAACGGAGGAACTCTCATAGATGAGTTAAATATTCCTATTGTTTTATCATTTTAAGGGAACAAGCAGCTCAATTACCAATGAAGGACAGAATTATATTTTCATCAGTTTTTGATCACCCTAAATCACAAGTGAAATTATAATGTAAGAGTTCATATTTTGGGGATTTTTCCATATGAGAAAATACAGAAACCAAGTAGTCTGCTGACTGATGGAGAAAGCAAAAAAAAAAAAAGGAAAAAAAAAGAAGAACCACATTTTCTGACAATGCAGAATAATAAAATAACAGAAAAACATTAATCACCAAAATATTTTTATAGAAATTTTAAACCATCCTGAATATGAAATGGAAAACAGAAATCGCCTTCTCATTATGGGTGGGTAGGAAAAACAATTCAGGAAGCTGGAGGACAGACCTTGGTAAAATACAATAGTGAACTTTCCAAATGTAAATAAACAACAAATAAAAGTCCATGTAAATAAAGATCCCGATTTCTTTTCTAATCTTAGTTCCGGTTTGTTCATCCTTAGGTACCCAATAGTCCATCAACATGCATTCTAACTTGTAAACAAATTTAATATCTGGAAATCAATTAAAAAGACTTATTCGGGTTTCAAAAGTACATTTTCTCTATTGCCTGTTACATATCAGGCTGACAAAATAATATTTTAAGCTAAGGAAACAAGATATTAGCAGGACAGAGCGAGTATAAAACAAGTAAATTGTGGGTTGGTTTTTTTTTTAACCTTCTGGCTTTGTTTCAGTCTGTGAATTAATTATGATTGTTACAAAAATGCCATGGAGGGAACATAGGAGAACTAGGCTGTGCTAGATAAGAAGAAGAAGAAGAGAAAATGATTGTGCCCAAAAGGTCAGCTATAATAACATTCTTTGAAGTAAGTAAAACAAAACATGTCAAGTATTGTAAAGTGGTACAACTTTCGTGAAATAAACTCAGCTTTATACTGTAGGAATATAGCAGAGGGCATTTAGCCAGGGAGTCTTTTATTTACTATTAAGGTGAAAAATGGCTTTCAACGTGTTTCCAAGTTGTTGCTTTGACCAAAGTATGTGCTGTTGTATTTCCCCTGAGCACCATTCCACATGAACAAAGACTCTTGTAAGTTACATGATGTCCTCTACTTGAAATAATGGAAGTTAACAGAGAAGATGTGACTCACAGGGATGAAGAGGGATGAAGGCATTAGAAGATATTTCATGCTTTCTTTTGTCTGTCTGTCGGCGTTCGATAGATCATCAGTGGCATGGTTTTGTGGTCTCAGTTTGTTCTGCCTAATCATTGCTGCATTCCTCAGATGCCACATTGGATGTTGGCTGGAAGCCACTGTGACCATGAAAATCGATGCTTACCAAGAAATAAGGTGACTGCCTTTGCAAAAGGAATAAATAAAGAGAAGAAAATGGAATAACATGATGAATTTTAAACTAAGCTAAGGAAAACACTACATGAAAGAGCAAAGGTCATTTCCAAATGTAACTTCAGAGTGTGTTTTGGCTCCCAGCCAGTGAGAAGGACACAGAGGCCCTATAATCAAGCAGCTTTAAATAAATTACACATTTTCCTCCCTAGATCAGAGTGCCATTCCTTTTCTTGATGGGCAAATAAATATATTGGGTAGTTTCTAGATCCAGTTGATCACTTTGAAAATCTGACAGTAACATCTTAATAACAATGGTATCCTGCATGTACCTCCTAAAAAACAGTGCAGTGGTTTCTACAGAAGTCATGCAGAATTATTTTTGGACAAATGTTAGTGTGGACTATGTTAAGCCCATGCAAAAGAAAAATTAAATCGACTATGAGAAATTGTTGCATATCAGCCCTCAGCTGTTCAATAATATCAAGAATCATATTGCAGGTGGAAAAAAATAATTTCTGTGATGAATCAAACATTATTGACTCAAAGGTGCTTTTTGAGTGGGCAACTGGACTTTCTTGTTTTTTCTTTGAAGATGTTTCGCTTCTCATCCAGGAAGCTTCTTTAGCTCTGACACAATAGTGGGGAATGGAAGGATTTCTATCCCTTGCAGACAGTTGGTCATTTGCATCAGGGGTGGGTTCTAAATTTTTTTACTACCGGTTCTATGGGCGTGGCTTATTTTGTGGGTGTGGCTTGGAGGTCATGTGACTAGGTGGGCGTGGCTAGCTGGTCAGAGTCATTTCTGGAAGATCCTCGCACTTACGACCCGACTCATTTGTTTGCTTTTAACACTGATCAGCTGTAGGACGGCCCTTTGAAGCCCCACAGCAAGAGTTTAAACAGTTTTTTCCCCTCTAGTCATCAACTGGGACTCAGGAGGCAGCAATAGATTGGGGGTGGGACCAAATAAAAAGTAAGAATAACATGGGGGGGTGAGGGGGTGGGAGGGCAGGGGGGGAGAACCGGTTCGGTGATGTCATATCATCACCGCTACCGGCTCGGCCGAACCGGACCGAACCAGGAGGAACCCACCACTGATTTGCATCCTTTTAAAGGGTTGCTGAAGCACTTGGAGGTTTATCTGTGTCCTCAGGGTCAGCTGAGTAGTGCTCCTGGTTCTGTGTTTTTTTCTCTGGAAATCCATTCCTACTCCCACACCATTCAAAGGGTGTTCACCCTAAATTGTACAGCTAAAAGAGACTGAGAATCGCTACAGACTTTCAGACACTATTGACCTATACCTATAGTCATAAATAAAACTGAGATTGAAGAGAAGAGTTTACTAGCACACCAACCCAGTAAGGATGTTTAGAAGAGAGGAGAGTCCCAAATAAAGAAAGCAAAAATAACATTTATTCCTAGGTAAATGTTGAAGTCAAAAGGGGAGAGAGAAAAGGACCAGCAGTTGGAAATGGTGGTTGCAAAACAAAAAAAAAACAAAACACCTGAAATCCAGTTTGATGTAGTGGTTAAGGAGTCATGCTAGAAACCAGGAGACTATAAGTCTCAAATGAGCTCAAATGAGCACAAAGCCAACTGGATGATCTCGGGCTAGTCATTCTCTCTAAGTTGTAGGAGCAGAAAATAGCATACCACTTCTGAAAACATTGCCCAGAAAACTACAAGGACTTGGCCAGGCAGTTGCCAGGAGTCAATGCTGACTTGAATGCATAAGGGGAAAAAAATAATAAATAAAAAAAGAAACATTCCAAATTTTTCATCTGTGCCTTTTTGTTGCCATCCAACATTTTTCACCCTCCAACAAGTTGTGTTCTGACACTTTAGAAGAATAAGCCAAAGAGGCTGAGAAAAAAACATCCCTGCAAGTGAAACTTAGAAAGAAATATTTATACTACCTAAAGTTTTCCTGATTTTTTTTTTTTTTAAAAAGGCTGTTTTCCACTGTAGGTTCACCCAAGTTTTTATTTTTATTCTATAAACAATTCTGGGAACAGGCAGGTAAATAGACACCATTCTCTATCTCTGGGGACTATTACAGTTGGAAGCACGGCAAGATACTGATGAATGGGGGGGGGGCATCAAAGATCAAAGAAATGAACACAAATATATGGTGTAATGAAGGCAACAATGCGTCCATGTTCCATATTTTGTGTAGCTTCTAAACATGGCCTAATATTGCTCAGTCATCTTCACGTCAGTGGCTATTTCTCTTCCAAAACAGAATCCTTTGTTGTGTTTTAATTAATTTAAAAAGTTAAAAATTAAATCTTTTTTTTAATGTCCTTCGTGTTAATCCCCCTAGATCAGTTTTTTTTTGTCCATATTAATGGAGAACACATTCCCAGTAAGATTTAATTTCAAACTTTTCATAATTATGGCTAAAATTAAATCTTACTGTGGGCTGTATTACACATGAGAAGGAATGAAAGCTAGCCTAGGAGGATTATCAAGGAGGACCCTCATCTGATTTATTTTAAACTTTAGTAATTAATTAAAATCTTGGGATAGTGATCTTGTTTGGAGGTGAAAAGGTCCTCATTAACAAAAAAGACCCACAAAATATTCACACTGTTTGGAGGGCTTGCTGAGCTGTGAAGTACACTTTAAAAGACCTTTAAAAATCACACGGAAAGCAGAGCTGGTTATTAGTTTCTTTATCCCTAGCAGAAAAAAAAAAGTAATATTATAATTAAGGTTTGCTGCGTATACCTGCACATCCCGAATTATGTTTTATTATGCACAATTTTCTTCCTGCTTCAACCTGAAGTTCCAAATGTTTTTGAAAAGGGGACATCCATAAGAACCTGTCATTAAACCTTCTGAATTCCTTCTTTATCCATTATGCCTTGCTGTCCCCTATTCTGCCTTTGATGGATTATTTTATGGATAATTCTAACACTCGCAGTCTAGCCATTCTATTTCCTTTTGTATTTTAACATTAAGCATAAAGAGAATAATAGCCATATTGTCCCATTGGTTAATCAGTTAAGTAGTAAGGGCAGATTTATTTTTTTAAGGACTTTTCCAATATAATCCTCCTTGTGCTTGTACATTTCTACAAAGTTCAGTGGGCCTTTCTAGACCAAAGTCTCATATCCTTGAACAATATTTCTGAAATTGTATCCACCATATTTTCCGGTTTGGTGTTTTATTCTCCATCTGAACATCTATGTAAAATTGATTTTGTTTTGATGTCAACTGTTAAAGACATTTCATCTGAATAAAAAGTTCCATACTCAGCTCAATGATCTAGAGAGATCTATCATGTACGAACTATTGCTGGTTCATTAAAAGAGTTACAAGAACCATAATGTGGTTTAGAATGTATCACTTTAGATCACGGGTGTCAAACTCGCAGCATCATGTTGCTGTGATGTTTTGCGATGTTTTTCCCATTCATGGAGCTGGGGGTGGGGGTGGCCGGCACATGACACATCTGGTCCATGGGCCGCCATTTTGACACCTCTGCTTTAGATGAAATTTTGTAGTAATTATAGAATTAGTACAGTAGAAAATCATAGGAATCCAGCCACACAAGCAATCCAAATTATTACACAGAGAAGAAGTATTTCTGAGGATATCAAGGACCCATTGGATAGGACGTAAGCATTCTATATCATCATCATCATCATCATCATCATCATCATCATCATCATCATCATCATCTAGTTATTTGATTTCTACACAGCCTTTTCTATCCCAGAAAAGCCTCAAAGCATCCCAGAATTTCTCAGTGTGTCAGAGGCTAAACTAGACCACATTATTTTGCTGCCTGAGATAGAAAATAAAGAACGTTCCCATGCTGCCGCCCCTTAAATCAAGGTTGTTTTTTTTTAAAGACATGGGGTGGGGACTCCACAAGATCACCATATCTGGAAATAAGAATGGAACACTGCATTTAATAATTGCCTGAATTATAATCACTGAAAAATGTGTAACCATATACTGTATTAATCAAGGCTACCCAACACCATCCTTTGCTGATTCATGCAGTGCTTCTATATGAACCACAAAGATTTATCTCCTTTGTCTGCCAAATATTAATATTCCATATGTCTGCTACGTGCTGAAAGAGTGGTATAAGACATGCATTTTTTTGTGATATAGCCCTCTTACTTACATTTTGGCAATGAGCAACAGGCCTAGGAAATGACTACTTCCTATAGTTTCATATAAATGGCCAGGGACTGCTGTACATTTTTTAAGCATATGGCTCTGCCTTTCAAACTTGCATACAACTGACAACTGTGATCATTGGCTTTTTAAAAAATCCTGAGACCCATTTTAAAAATAGATTTTGATGAATGTTTAAATTGTTTAAACTAATAACATAATATCTGGGAGGAGGAGGAGGAGGAGGAGGAGGAGGAGGAGGAGGAGGAGGAGGAGGAGGAGGAGGAGGAGGAGGAGGAGGAGAAGAAGAAGAAGAAGAAGAAGAAGAAGAAGAAGAAGAAGAAGAAGAAGAAGAAGAAGAAGAAGAAGAAGAAGAAGAAGTAATACTAATACTAATACTAATACTAATACTAATAATAATAATAATAATAATAATAATAGTAATAGAATATTTCTGGCATATATTTTATTAAGCCCTTTTAGTCTTTTTACAACACAGGAAATACCAATTAACATATAATTTAGCAGAACAAAGTATTATCCTATTTCAACCAGTACTCACTTTCTTGAAGTTTATTCAAGCATGAATAACCCTTTAATGCAATTTAACTACACTGAGGTATCCATTACATTAATATCATATATCCATCAGGAAATTAGAGTTTTGTCTCTATGAATTTTGTATTACAAGAAACTCTTTATGTTTTTTTTTTTATTCTGCACTTTATGGTGGGTAATTTAAGTTTGAAAGTGGCTCAGGCAGCTTCCGAGTTTCTCTCTTCTCCAGTGTATTATGACTAACAAATTGTCACTAATGTTAAAAGATCATGAAGACATCATTTATTAAGCAGCCTCGTATAGATAGTTTCCAGTAGAACACTAACATTTCTAATCAAGGGATTAAGCAACAAAGGTTGAAAAAGCCTTAGAAACCTCGTATGTTTCACATCCAGTTCTCTCAATGGTTGGGTCTGGAAGCTTGAAAATTTATGAACTGTGGATAGGTCAAACCGAAGCATCACTAAGCTGATAAGAAAAAAAAAATGAAACAAATTATACAACTATAGCTTTGTGGGACATCATTCTCCAGGCTGCTTCATTTGTATTTCTGTTCATCTTTGTCATTAATAATACATTTTCAGTCTGAGGGGTAAACTGGTGTTCAGCTTTTTTTTTTTTTTAAGGGAATTATAAAATGCTTCCAATGGCATGATTTTATCAGGTATCCCACTGCCAGATTTTACTATATACTTTCCAATAGCAATATTAACATAACTAGAGGACCTGAAAGATTTCAGCACTCCGATATGTTTCCTATATGTAAAATTTCTTCTGGCAAGGAATTAATTAATTAATTTAGCATATGGCATATCACCCATGGACTTGCAATATATATTAACATTTTCCCCAGATTAAAAAACACAATAAAATATGAATGTTAAAAAGATCTATATTCACATACTGATGTCATCATAATTCTGTAAATTCCCACTCTACATACTTTGGCCTTGAATTAATAATTGATAATGGCATTTTACAATCTTTTTTTGAGGGAGAATATAATAATACCACTTATTTATTTACATCATATTATAGAAGCATCAGTAAATGCATCAGATAATAGTGAGATGCACAAAGAACTGCTGAAACTGGAACACATTGGAGCTAAGGATGGCTCCCATATGCTGCATTATACCCATTCCACCCCCTATTTTCCACTTAGAGGCCCATTTCTCATTTTCCTATTGCTTACTTCTTTTCTACTTGCCATTAACAAGGACCCAGCTTTTCATTGCTTACTATGCTGTCTTTAATGTCTACAAAACACAGGATAAACTTAAGTAAATGCTGTTTAACTGCTTGGTGGACAAAGTTGAATATTATCCCTTGGAAATATCAGTTGGATTTGCCTGCTACCTTCCGTCTTATGTTCCTGGTGCTATCCCCACAAGCATTTCTGGGAACTGTGTGATGGCTGCAAGACATTCTGAAGCTTATGATGACCAACTCTCCTCAGTATCAGTTGTACCCATGCAATTATGTCATGGAAAAGCATGAAAAGCTGTGTTATGCTGAATCAAATCAATGACCTATCTACCTTAATATTGTTGATGTTAGAGGGAGGAACCTTCTAGTTTTTCAAGCAGGAGTTTCTAGCTTTCTCTGGAAATACTAGGGGCTCAACCTGGCTTTTGCTTAAGAACAAATGCTTAACTACTGAGTTGCAGTTTTACCACTTCTATTAATCCCTTTGCATGGTGTCTTATTGAACCGGTGAGATACTTCTATGTGATAAATAAACCAAATTGGTTTCTTTGTATTCTTAGTCCAGAAAAAGAAAAACTGCCCACATTTGTTAAGTGGTACATTAAATAACTGAGAAATAAAAGAGGAGGAGAGGAGAGGAGAGGAGAGGAGAGGAGAGGAGAGGAGAGGAGAGGAAAAGTCTTACCCATTTCTGGGGAAGACTAATGTGTCTCTGTGACTAAGTATTCTAAAACAGTCTAGATTTCTATCTTCCAGTTGGATTCAGCTATTGGTGTAATTCCTATTCAGAAAGAATGAAGTGACTGCTACTTTGTGCCAATCAAATAGTTAATGACTTCCTTTCAAAATGTCTTTGCCTATTGAATTGCAGATATGCAATTTGTGGGTGGGTGACTGACTAGTAAGCGTATGTACCTGGTAGACTTTTCCTCACCAGCCAGCCAGTGTTTGAGTTTTGGAATGAGTATATATTTTACCCATATATTCTTAACCAAAGTCTTCACATGCATTGGGTATTCTAGAAACACCATCTGAACTTGAATTCTAACTCCCCTATCTTTGCTGCCTTTCAAACTGGTGAAGCAAATGGAAAAGAGGCAAGCTATCCTATATATTCTGGTATATTCAGAAATCACAGTGACAGGGAAATTAGACAAGAAAGGGATAGCAAGCTCGACTGGGCACATGAGAAACAATAGTCTACCTTGCCAGTGTAATACCATATGATCACTAGGCATGGAGTTTTGACTCAGAAGGCAGAACATTTTGCCCCAAATGTGTGAGAGTCAAAATACCGGAAGAAAACCAACTTTTCTCACCATACAAGAGAATGACCCATTCTGAGGATTGTTGCATTCCCAGACCATAATAGAGGTTAGAATGTCACTGATCCCTTGCAGTTGTTTCTCCTTACTCAGTTCTTATTTTCAGTGCACAGCATTTATGGGGGAAAGCAAAGTCCACATAGTATTAGCAGATTTCAGTGCAAAATCACTTTTCCTAGGGGCATTATTTAGCCACTCCGTTCACATAAACAAGACGGGAACTACAGAGTCAATGAGAAAAGGGTGCGCATTAAGTTTCTTTTTACTGACAGGTTCAGTGGAGAATTAAAAAAAACCTGTCATATTGTTGAGACATATTCCCTGGCTGTGCCTTTTGGCAGAAGGATCTAATTAAAGGAGCCCAAAACTGCTTTTCCTGCAAGTCTTTTCAATATTTTCATTCTGTTTATTTGTCCAGCAGGCTTTCTTCTTATTAAAATTTGCCTTTTGGAGAAAATAAATATATAGGTCATATTTCTGTTTAGAAGTTCAAAAGTGTCATTTTCTCAGAGGAAGGTGGCACCAAAGGATGGCTGTTGGATGAGTAATTTACTCAGTTCTAAATAGGAATGAGCATACGAATCCCTCTCCTCACCCCATGAAAACCTCTGTAAGGGTTAAGTCCAATAATATTCATACTTTTTTCGCCAAGAGGTGCATCGTTTGTCACATCTGTCATTAAAATGATGGATGGTTTTATTATCTTAGTTAAATATTGCCTTTCAATTGTGGGTTTATTTTGAAAGGAACTCTTCCTCCTCAAGCAACTTTTCAACTGTTTTTTCTTCACATCACATTCTCCTTATGCTCTGTTCTGTTTACAATTTGTACCACCTGTTCCCAGGAGTTTTCTTCACCTGTGATTAAAGAGAAGTCTCTTGGCTTAGAGATAACCACTTTGTTTCAACACTACTTAAACTATTTTCTGGTAGTTTGGCTGGATTGAACCACTGAGAATCTCCTATTCACTACATGGTGTTCTTATCCGAATAGCAAAGTTAAATAAAGGATTAAGTCCAAATTCTGTTTTCGTTAGTAGAAGTATTTTTTTGAGACTCATGAACAAGACAGAGGTAATAGCCAGTTTGGTCTAGTGGTTGAGGCACCAGGCTAGAAACCAGAATCTGTGAGTTCTAGTCCTGCCTCGAGCACGAAAGCTGACTGGGTGACTTTGGGCTAGTCATTCTTTCTCAATTTACAACATCAGGTTTGGGTGACAAGCCAATAGGTCTGCTCTGTCAGAACAAATGGATCAATTCTTGGTTGGATTAAAAACAAAACAACAACAACAACAACAAATTTTCTGTGGGAATTTCTGTGGGAAAATGCCAGGAAGAAAAAAATGAACAAGATGGGGTGACTCTGATAGTTTCTCTCTTTCTATGTAGCATCTGGTGTCATTCTCTCACACTATTTCTAGCTTTCTCATGCATTGTGGGTGTCTACACGTGAACATATGAATTTCTGAGGAGGGCAGAAAAATCACTTTCCATTGTGCCAGTGGAATTTATCTGCTTTAATATATGGTTATCTTACATTTGGAAAAAATTAAACCTAGATGCAATGCTTTGCCTCCACTTGAAGAAGTTGACATAATTCAGTTCCTACCCAAATGTTGCTGACTCCTCAAGTTTTTTAAGTCCCCATTCTATAAAACTACTCTGAGGTTTGGAACAATGTTCAAAACAAAATAGAATTGGTACATAAGAAAAGAAAAACACTGGCAAGAATTCTGAATGAAATACCACATGGTATTCTCTTCCATGATAAAGCTCAACTAGGATGCAATCCAAAGAAACATGAGATAAGAAAAATAACACATCACCAATTATTCTAAAATTAGTAATAACGGATATGCCAGGTACAATCAGAAACCTGGAAACTTCAAGGAATTTTCCAACCCTCGTTATTCATGAGCACATTCAGTTGGACTGTCTTTGAATGATTTGAAATGTTCCTTCTTGAGTTTCTTGCCATTTGTAAACCAAGTTTCCAACCAAGTTGCTTTCTTCCATTACTTTTGCAGCCTCCCCACAATTTCTTACAAAGAGATAATCTTATCATAGTCTCCAAATACATCTGGAGGATGGGGTCTCTTATCCCTGCCCAATTCATGAAAGTGAGGAACCTTCTCTTCCAGGAGAAGAAACCAGATTCAAAGTGGATTTTGGCTGAAGGAGAGAAGCAGCATCTTCTACAGATAGTCTTTGATTTCAACAGCACTGAAAAAATTGATTTATGACTGTTTTTCACACTTATGACTGTTTCAGCAACCCCTTGGTCACACATCAAAATTTGGATGCTTGGCAACTGGCATATATTTTTGATAGTTTCAGTGTCTCGGGGTCATGTGATTACCTTTTGTGACCTTCTAACAAGCAAAGTCAATGAGGATGCTAGATTCACTTTACAACTGTGTTACTAATTAAACAACTGCAGTGATTCACTTACAACTGGGGCAAGAAAGGTGTAAAATGGAGGAAAACTCATTTAAAAACTGTCTCGTTAAGCAATAGAAATTTTGGGCTCAATTATGGTCTTAAATCAAAGATTATCTGCACTTGAGTGGAACTACTTGGGTTTGGATGGATGTGCTAGAACCTCTATTCATCCATGTGTGCAGTATAAATTCAACAGCAAGAAAGAGCAGAATTGTATTGAAAATATATTAATTTAAATTGGGGTTTAATTAAAATGAGATGAAATTAATTGTATGCAATTAATATGATTACTCTCTATATCCCTAATAATTTTTCCCTTCTGTCTCATTAAAAGTTACCATATTTTTCGGAGTATAAGATGCTTCAGACTATAAGACACACCTACCTTTTTTGGTGAGGAAAACAAGAAAAAGAAATGTGCCTCTGCCTCCCAGCAATTTTGCCTCATTGCAGCAAACAGCAAATAGCCTGTTTTACTTTCATTTTCATTTTCAGCATAGCTTGATTAGCACAGGAAAAAAAAAATCTGCTCCCAAAAATCTGCTCCTTGCAGCAAGCAGCAGAGGCCCGCCCAAAACAGCTGAGAGTCAGAAGGCCGATCCAAGGGACAATCAACTTGTGTTAGTTAGGCTGTGATGAAGCTGAAATGGGCTATTTCTTCTTGCTGCTTGCTGCAAGGAGGTAAATTGCTGGGAGGTAGAGGCCAAAGGGTGGGGGCCAGTGGGTCGGCGAGGCTACATTCGGTGTATAAGATGCACCTAGATTTTCACCCCCTTTTAGAGGGGAAAAAGGTGTGTCTTATACTACGAAAATTAGGGTACATCTATGTGATAACTTTTAGAGGCACTTGGGGGGTTATGCAAAATTCTGCAAATTCTGTGAATCAGAACAAGCATCTTCCCCTCCCTCTTGTCTCCATTCGCAACTAAAATTAGGGATACACAAGGTACTTGATCCATTTAGTGACTAGATCTTTGGGTTCCAAGGCAACTCAATGTTTGTCAATTTAGGGGGGAGGGGGGGTTTGAGGCCATTTGACTCCTTGATAAATCTGGGTAGCTTACAAATAATACAATGCATTCATTTAAAAAAAGTCATAGCTGACTACAAAAACAATACACCAACTATAAACCAAAGGTAATTATAGGAGGTTCCACGGTCATCCTGTTACACAGCAGGGGAGAACAACCAGGTATTTTAGTAATTTCTTAAATGTCCTAAAATGGGAGACACATAAATCTTTGAGTGGAAATATTATCCAGATTCAGGTGCTGCAACAGGGCAGGTATACTTCCTGGATCCCAGAAGCTGGCACCATTTTACCAACAGGACCTAGAGCCACATTCCCTGGTTGATCATACCACCAGTCATTAGTTGAGATGGACAGCTATAGAAAATGAATGAATGAATGAATGAATGAATGAATGAATGAATGAATGCAAGCAGAGACAAGTATAAATAGATAGCTCCTCAGATACTTGGTTCTTGTGCCATAAAGGACTTTAATGGCAATCACAATAATCTTTAATTGCAACCAGAAGACAATGGTTAATCAGTGTAGTTTACAAAGCAGTGGGCTCATATGCATTTTATGTGACTTCCCCATCATTGCCTATATTTCTGCATCCTGGACCATCTGTGACTTCTGCATAGTCTTCAAGGACAGACGCACATAGAGCACATTATCCTAAGCTGATCATGAAGTGTCCAATCAGAGGCCTAGGGCAAGAAGAATAATTAGAGGTCAACTTACTCATACTAACTTTAAATTAAATAAAAGGTACACACGAAACCTGCTCTTATTATGTTTAAAGATGTGAGAGGGGAAACACTAGGTAGAGCAAGTTGTTAAACTAAAGATTCTCTCTCTTTTTAAAAATTGTCTCCCCTCTTCTCATTCACCTACTATGATTGCCCAGTTATAGTCTGATTGCAAGGGTCATTGTGATTTAAGAGCAGACCTAGCAGTCACTAACATACCCACATTGATCAATGTGTTTGGCACAAGCAAGTACCACAACATGGTTTTTAAAATCCTTCTTGGTATATATAGAAGTCCTCCTGGCAATAGCACTTAGACTTATATACTGCTTCATAGTGCTTTATAGCCCTCTCTAAGCAGTTTACAGAGTCAGCTTATTGCCCCCAACAATCTGGGTCCTCATTTTACTGACCTCGGAAGGATGGATGGCTGAGTCAACCTTGAGCCAGTGAGATTTGAACTGCCAAACTGCAGCTAGCAGTCAGCTGAAGTAGCCTGCAGTACTGCACTCTAACCACTGCACCACCTCATCTCATAGAGGAGTTTCAGGAAAGATTTTGGATCAGGAAGAGGGCAAATAAAACTTGTCCATGCCACTTAAGAACCAACAAGACTTAATTGTCATAATACACAATAGGTTTAGGATTTGCAGTAAGGCCAGGTACCACAAATGTTACTAGATCTGCCATTCACAAGTTACTTAACCTACAACTTTGTTAGGCAAAAATATTTAAAAGATGGAATCTCTACTGCACAGAAATCTAAAAAGGCAGGCCAATAAGGTCAGGGATTCAATTTTTCTTATATTTCTATAGTAGACCTTTAATTACTGTAATTGTTTCAGGGTGACAATATTGTAAAGGACCATTGTCAGATGACTTATTTCAATAGAAATGCTTGTGAGGTATAGGATGATTGACATAGTATTGGTTAGAAGAGTATTTCGGTTACTATAAAAGATTATGTCAGCATATAATATTTCTGTATTAAAACCTGAGAAAATATCTCACGGTGTGAGTTTTAATAGGGCAGCGTTACAGGAAATGGTTGGAGCAATATAGCCCCCCAAATTATCCCACAAAAAATGTTGCAAAAGTAAGTAGTAAAACAAAAGGTCATCCAGTCATTGGAAATATTTAAAAGTACTCTTATAACCAAAAGGACATTTACAAGGCTTTTTTTCTGTTTTATGACAAAGCAAAAATAATCCAGATTATTTTGGAAAGATGGTTTTTATACTAAATGTTTCAAACCAACCATTGCATTACCTCTGCTATCTCATAATGTTAATAAATACCAGAAAATAGACACAATAAAGCCTTTGTTTAAAACCATGAGAATTTGAAACACAAGCACACAGATGAAAGATGCTGATAACCTGAATGGGAGGAAGTATTATGGTGTATCCAGGAGTTTAAAATGGACCCTCATAATCAGCTCCTTTCCTTATGAGCTACTTTGCATGACAAATGACAAGAAGCGGCCTTATGAAATTTCAGGCTGAAGCCATTTTTACCACTAATGCAAATGAGACATAATACGTGCCTTTTGTCAACCACATTTATTGGTAATCTCATTCTCTCCCCCTAATGAGACCTGGGTTAGGAAATGCACTCAGATTGCCGTGCCCCAGGTCACAGGAGACACGAAATGCAGTGATGCAGATGTACTTAATCTCAGAAGGATGGCAGATGTATCATTGCTTGGGCAACAGAAACAGCATCAGCTGCTGGACAAACCCTAGATGCCCTTGACCTCTCAAAATGCAGCCCACATTTCACCCAAGTAGCTAATTCTGCAGTCTGTGAGGGGATACAGAACAAGTCAGTGATTTCTGTTAGGTTTAGGGTGAGGGGGCGGTCTTACCATGTCTTACCTCATTTCACCCTTTAAAAATAATCCAATGAAAACTCAATATCCTTTGAAATTCATACCTTGTTGGAAGTTCTTATTGGAAGAAAAATCCAAGTCCTGTTCCAAGCTGGGAGAAAGGCGCTGGAAATAAAATGGAGGCTGATTGGAAGGTAGGATTCTGTTTACTGATGAACAGAAACACTAACAGCATGTGGTTCTGGGGCAGCTGACTGATTGGTTGAATAGTGGATGGACCTTTATACTGTAGGTTTCTGTGATGCTGCTGGAGGTTGTGCAATGTAGTGAGCTCTGTGTCTTTTGCTATTCTAATGGTGGTGAATTAATCCTATTATGTCCTAAAAGGTAATGTTCTGTTCTTAGAATACAAGTGGAGGAGAATGTAAATTTTAATCCCATTGCTGGAGGTGAAAATCTTTTGTTTGTGAATAGTCTGGCCCAGTCTTTCTTAATGGACACATTAAGAAAGACTGGGGTTGCTTTCTGCCTCTAAGAACATGTTTCTCCATTTCTCCTTTGGGAAATATAATATTCTGCCATTTAATATTCCCCAAAATATTTCATTCTCTAGGAGGTGGGGGAGCTTCCCACATCCTGGGATGTACCGGTAATTCTCCAGTCAAAATAGATGAATTTTACAGGTAATCCTCAACTTATGGCTACAATTGAGCCCCAAATTTCTGATGCTAAGCGAGACAGTTCTGAAGTAAGTTTTGCCCCATTTTACAACTTTTCTTGCCACAGTTAAGTGAATTACTATGATTGTTAAATTAGTAACACATTTGTTAAGTGGATTTTCCTGACAGTTAGAACAATTAATCAGTGAAATGATTACCTCCAGACGTTGTGAGAGCTCCAACGCTGGAAGTTTTTAAGAAGAGATTGAAGAACCATTTGTCTGAAATGTTATAGGGTTTTGTGTTTGAGCAAGGGGTTAGCCTATAACCGTGATGGCGAACCTATGGCACGGGTGCCACAGGTGGCACGCGGAGCCATATCGGTGGGCACACAAGCTCAGCTCTGGCCCACATGTGTGTGCCAGCCAGGTGATTTTCGGGCCTTCTGGGCCCACCCGAAGTCAAGAAACACACTGTTTCCAGTCTCCGGAGGGCCTCTGGTCGTTTTTGGCCTAGAAAGGCTCTGGAGCTTGGGGAGAGCAAAAAACGGGCCTACCGGGCCCACGGGGCCATCACGTGCCAAAAGCGGGAGGAGCATGAGGGTGCGGGGCACATACAATTATGGATGTGGGCACGGTTGCATGTGACCCCCTGCTTTTGGCACGCGATGGCAAAAAGGTTAGCCATCACTGGCCTATAAAATCTCCAAAGTCCCTCCCAACTGTTATTCTATTATTCTGAATCTGGCTTCCCCATTGATTTTGCATGACAGAAGGTCACAAACAGGACACTGCAACCGTCATAAATACATGCCAGTTGCCAAGCATCCAAATTTTGATCACATGATCGTGGGGATGCTGCAATAGTCATAAGTGTGAAAAACGGTCATAAGACACTTTTTTCAGTGCCGTGGAAACTTTGAATGGTCACTAAATGAATGGTTATAAGTCAATGACTAACAGTAAATTAAAAAGAATATGTTACTTATAACAACACTCTCAACTGATTTGGTCATTCTTCAAAAGATATTGGTGGATTGGTTCAGCAAAACGACTTCTTAGTGGATTGTAGTTTCATTTTTAATCCTAAAATTGGTCAGAGCCATTATTTCTTGGCTAAATCTGAATTTTACAATTTGCTTTCAGCCTTTGCAGTAGTGGCCAAAATTATGTGAACTTCATGGGTAAATTGATGTTTCGATTACTGGAAGTAAAGTTCTCCTACAGGCTCTTTGTGTGTGTGTATATTTGTGTAAAATATATCTTATTTTCCCTCCAGCAAGGTATGTTTGTATTTGTTCACTCTAAAGTAATTATGTCCTTCCTATAGTTGTTCGCCTTCTTGGCCATCAGGCATAAGAGCATCTTAATTTACAGAAAGGACTGTTGACTTAAAGGGAATTATGTTACATGACAGTAGAGAAACATAGGGTGGCTCTTTTTGTGTCAGATTTTATAGCACATCTTAAAAAACTGGACACTTGGGTTTCTGGACAGTTCCACAGGAAAGTTTGTTATATTTTCCTATATTGCTTTGTTTGTTTTTTAGTTAGGTTGTGGTATCTCTAATATCCCAAAGGAGGGTGATATGCTGTGATTATCAGTGGTTATCAAGTAGATTATTTTTGTTCTGGATATTGGAGGGGAGGCAGTTAGAGCAGTGGTGAAATTAATTTTTTTTTACTACCGGTTCTGTGGGAATGGTGTGGCTTGGTGGGAGTGGCTTGGTGGGCGTGGCATGGGAAGGATACTGCGAAATCTCCATTTCCACACCACTCCAAGGGAAGGATACTGCAAAATCCCCATTCCCTCCCCACTCCTGGGGGAAGGATATTGCAAAATCCCCATTCCCACCCCACTCTGGGGCCAACCAGAGGTGGTATTGGTCGGTTCTCTGAACTATTCAAAATTTCTGCTAATGGTTCTCCAGAACCTGTCAGAACCTGCTGGATTTCACCCCTGGTTTAGAGGCTTAATGGACTTTCTTGCTTGATAGTTGCTTTTGTTTATATGTACAAAAGTATGGTTATATTATCCAAGATATAGATATTTAGAACAGTTTATTTTTTAACAAGGCGACTGATTCCTAGAATGCTATGATATATACTGTATTTTTCGGAGCACCTTTTTCCCCCAAAAAAGAGGATGAAAATCTGGGTGCGTCTTATACTCCAAATGTAGCCCCACCCAGCTTCAAAAATGGAGGTTTCAGAGGCAGGAAAAAAAGCAAAAAAAAGCAAGGCAGAGAGCTCACAACCAAGGAACCTGTTGCTAAAATTCACCTCTGGGAACAGCTGACTGGGGTTATTCCGGGAGGCCAATTCACCTGCCAATCAGCTTTTTTCTTATTTTCCTCCCCAAAAACTAACGTGTGTCTTATACTCCGGTGCGTCTTATACTCCAAAAAATATGGTAATTGTACCTAAAACGGTGGATATAGATAGAGATTATATAGATGATATACAGTACATTCAGAAAATATTCAGACCCCCTTCACTTTTGTCAATTTTGTTATGCTGCAGCCTGATTCTACAGTTGTTGAAATTCATTTTTTTCTCATTAATCTGCACTCAGTACCCCATAATGACAAAGTGCAAACAGAAGTTTAGAAATGTCTAAATAGACACACACAAACACACACCTACACAATATGCATGCATATTCACAGACAGAAATAAATTTAAGATGTAAGTGGATAACACACATCCTCCAAGAAATGAAGTCTCCACAAAGAAGGAAATAGTTATGATATAAATTCATTAGATATGCCTTGAGCATGTGCAGCCACAAGATTTTGTACGTTTGCTGAACAATAGGTGCACATGCAGAATGTCTTATTACAGTTAAAGAACAGAGTAATATAGAATTTTGTAATAAGATTTGTAGAATAACGCTATTGATTCATTGCTATGAATCTAAGAAAAATGTCCTTCATTTTCTCTTTAATACAGAAGTTGGTATCCATTATTTATAGTCAATACATAAAGCCAGTTGTCCAAAATTGTAACTGATGATGATGTTTTAATTGAGCATTTGAGTAGTAAAAAAAAAAACAACCAACAACATTTCTATGATTTACCAGAAAGTTTCTTTCTTTTTTTTTAATGAGATAAGGTTAATTTAATAATACTTGATTTAGAGAAAACTATGCTGACCTGTGACTATTACATTATTTTCACAGTGCTTACAATCCACTTTCTATATGAATGTTCCACTAATACCGTATATGTTTTTTCATTACTGGACATAATATTTAAAATATTAGCATAAAGAAGTCTCTTAAATGACTATGACCATAAAAAACAAGTGCAATGACATGGAAAATTCTTTTTAGTATTTTTGTTTTCTCTTAGTAAGTTGTAATATTGCTTTATATTTAACTAAACAGTGAGACGGACAATTCCTTACAATTTCTTTTTTTTAAAACAAAGTTTTCTTAGCCTTTTAATTGTTAAGGATCATGTGAGTGACAGAAAGTGATTACTCAGTAATTTTTGTACTATTAAAGGAGAAGGGGAGGACCTTGTCAATGATGTAAGATTTCAGGTTAGAAACATAGAAAGTCTTCCCTATGAGGCTTTTTGTTGTTGTTTTGTTTTTAATTAATTTATTTATTATTTTTAATTTTAACTTTTAATTTTATTTTTTAATTTTTGTCAGATGATGGGCATGTATTTATCAGTGGTGGGATTCAATTTTTTTTATTACCGGTTCTGTGGAAAAGGCTTGGTGGGCATGGTATGGCTTGGTGGGCCTGGCAGGGGAAGGAAGGATACTGTAAAATCTACATTCCCACCCCACTCCAGGGGAAGGTTATTGCTTAGCACATTGTAAGCCGCCCTGAGTCTCCAGAGAAGGGCGGCATATAAATCAAATTTAAAAAAATTTTTAAAAAATCCCCATTTCCTCCTGATCAGCTGGGACTCGGGAGTCAGAGAATAGATGGGGGAGGGGCCAGTCAGAGGTGGTATTTACCGGTTCTCCAAACTACTCAAAATTTCTGCTACTGGTTCTCCAGAACTGGTCAGAATCTGCTGACTACCACCTCTGGTATTTATCCTAAGCATGTTTAAACTCAATTTCTGTTGACTAACCCACTATCTCCATTGGAAGTTGGTTCCAAACCTCCACTCTTCTTTCTGTGAATAGCAATAGCACCTAGACTTATATATGCAGTGCTTTATGGCTCCCTCGTTCTCTCTAAGTAGTTTACAGAGTCAGCATAACACTCCCAACAATCTGGGTCCTCATTTTACCGACCTCGGAAGGATGGAAGGCTGAGTCAACCTTGAGTCAGTCAGACTCAAACTGCTGAACTGCTGGCCGCTGCCTGCAGTACTGCATTCTAACCACTGCATCACCATGGCTCATAGTAATACCTTCTAACTTTACTTTTGGACTTTCCTCCTGTCAGTTTGAGGTTCTGCCCTTGTTCTTGCTTTTTGCTCGATGTTGAACATTGAAAGGTTTTGAAGGTTATTTTCCTCCGCTCTAATTCTAATGTGTGGCTAGGAAGGGAAAAACTTCCTCATCTTTGTGACTTGAGAAGCTGGTTATATTCTTTACTCTTGATCGGTCTTGTCTGGAGGAAGATTTTAAAAATGAGGGGAAGTGCTGCTTTTCTTCTTGGTGCAGAATGAGCACCAGATGGAAAGCACAATTATTGCATTGTTTCTTGTCAATATTTATTTTACAGAAAGGTTGTGGCTCGATATGTATATTTGTAGAAGTTTATATCAAAACTCCTAGAAGCCAATGGATTATTCTAGCACTATAAACATGTCTAAGTAAGGTTGACTTAGAGGCTCACTTTCTTTTCAATTTGCCTTGTTGTGTTTTGCTCTCTGGCGACATATTCCTTAAGTTTTTCCCTCTTTATTGCGGTTCAGGAAATTAGCCACCATACTACAACTTTATGTTGAAATAAACGACTATAAAGAACACATAGTAACTAGTAATGACCCCTTACCTAAATAAGAATAGCTTATTTTAGCTTGCTAATAAATACATATAACTAGGAAAGGTCTCTAGTAAGTTTTAAATGGATAGACTAGAAACTGATTTTGGAAATGCTGTTTTACAATAATGGTGCTCCATATCAACTGCCATGCTTGTGACATGTTTGCGTTGTTCCTCAGCTGCAAAGAGAATGAAAGAGTCTGTCCACAGAATTTAAACAGAGAGATGGTTTCAGTTTATATAACCCATCTGTACCTCAGGATAGGACCAAAATAAACAAGCGGGAAAGGCACTGCAGCTAAACAAGGTGGGGTTGATTTTGAACAGGGTTAAATGAAGAGTTGGAACTAACCTTTCACTCCTATTGGAAATTGTGACAGCTATAATGTAAGGAAGCAATGCATAAATGAAAATGTTGATGAATGAGGTCATGAAAAGCAGGTAGTCCTTGACTTATGGCCCTTCATTAGTGACTGTTCAAAATTACAATGGCACAGAATAAAGTGATTCATGACCAATAGAAAAAAAGCATACTGAAAAAAGTGACTTACGAGTCTTGTACATTTTTCACACTTACAACTGTTGCAGCATCCCCATGGCCACATGGTCAAAATTAAGATGTTTAGCAACTGGTTCATAACTATGACAGTTGCAGCGTCCCAGGGTCATGTGATCACTTTTTGTGAACTTCTGACAAGCAAAGTCAATGAGGAAGGAGATTCCCTTAAAACCCATACAGTATTACTAATTTAATAATTACAGTCATTCACTTAACAATCATGGCAAGAAATATCGTAAAATAGGGGAAAACACATTTAACAACAGAAATTTTGGGCTCAATTGTGGTCATAAATCAAGGACTACCTGTAGTCATAGTTCCAAATTATTGGAAGAAATATATTACATGTAAAATAGATCAATAATATAACAGAATAACAGAATTAGAAGGCACCTTGGAGGTCTTCTAATCCAACTCCCTGATCAGGAAACCTGCTGTCCCACTGCTCAGGAAACCCTACACCATTTCAGACAAATGGTTGTCCGATCTTTTCTTTAAAACTTCCAGTGTTGGAGCATTCATAAGTTCTGGAGGCAAGTTGTTCCACTGATTAATTGTTCTAACTGCCAGGAAATTTCTCCTTATTTCTAGGTTGGTTCTATCCTTAATTAGTTTCCATCTATTGTTTCTTGCTCTGCCTTCAGGTGCTTTGGAAAATGGGTTGACCCCCTCTTCTTTGTGGCAGCCCTTCAAATATAAGCCACAAAAGAAAATAGAATTCCTTCATCAAGGTGCACAGAAGCTAAAAAACATATGTTGCTTGAATTAAAAGTGTTGATAAACATCTTTATTATAGCCACCTCATCCAAAGAGACATGTTAAGGGACACATATTAAGGGAGATGGTTCCGGGGATATATTTTTATAGGCAATATTGTAACTGTACACTTTTTGTTTGTTTAAGTTTGGCATTCCTTTCCATTTCATAGGCCAATAGTAGAACAATTGCTGAGTTTGACAAAAGCTTACTAGAAGTATTAGAAGTATCAGAATAACAGAGTTGGAAGGGACCTAGGAGATCTTCTAGTCCAACCCTGGAGATCTTCTAGTCCAACCCCCTGCTTAGGCAGGAAACCCTATACAATTTCAGACAAATGATTATCCAATCTCGTTCTTAAAAACTTCCAGTGTTTGAGCATTTACAACTTCTGGAAGCAGGTTGTTCCGCTGATTAATTGTTCTAAGAGTCAGGAATTTTCCACTTAGTTCTAGGTTGCTTCTCTCTTGATTAGTTTCCATCCCTTGCTTCTTGTCCTGCCTTCAGGTGCTTTGGAGAATAGCTTGACTCCCCCTTCTTTGTGGCAGCCCCTGAGATATTGGAACACTGCTGACATGTCACCCCTAGTCCTTCTTTTCATTAAACTATACATACCCAATTCCAGCAACCATTCTTTATATGTTTTAGCCTTCAATCCCCTAATCATCTTTGTTGCTCTTCTCTGCATTTTTTGTAAACATCGTTTTTACATCATGGCAACCAAAACTGGATGCAATATTCCAAGTATGGTCTTACCAAGGCATTATAAAGTGTTATTAACATTTCACATGTTAATGCAGCCTAGAATTGTATTGGCTTTTTTTGGCAGCTGCACATTGCTAGCTCAAAGTTAAGTGATTGTCTGCTAGGACTCCAAGATCCCTCTCACAGTTACTACAATTGAGCCAGTACCACCTACACTATACCTGTGCATTTGGTTTTTCTTGCCTAAATGTAGAACCTTACTTTTTTCACCATTGAATTTCATTTTGTTAGATAGCGCTCAATGTTCAAATCTGTCAAGATCCTTCTATATCTTAAGCCTGTCTTCTGGAGTGTTGGTTATTCCTGCCCGCTTGGTGTCATTTGCAAAATTGATGAGCTCCCCTTCTATCCCCTAATCCAAATCATTGATGAAGATGAGGAACTGCTGCATCTACATTGAGTCCCATTAAAATATTGTAAAAGTGGTAGAAAAATTGCACAAGTTTAAATTTTTGTTTGATTCTCTGTGTGCGATCTTGTACTAGGCATTAGTCTCTTAAAACTAAGTAGAATGAGAGCCCATTGTATTTCCATGGGTTGCTTTTTGTATATATTTCTGATTTTAAAAACCATAGGGAAATTAGCTGAACTGTAAATCAGTCCTGCAGAAATAAAATAGATTGTATCAGAGATGGGTATATTCCTAATAATGACATGTATGTCTAGGATTGTATTCAATCATGTCTTTACTGCATAAGGTTATAGAAAAAGAAAAGACAAGGAAAAGATAACAGAACTTCTTCTTCTTCTCTGGGCATAAAAGCTATCCCATCACAGTTAAAATTGTGTTTTCCTGTAAAAGACAAGCTCCTAAAATTAGATTATAAAATAAACCGCATTTATAAATGGGCTAAAAAGACTCTCAGCAAAACATTTCTTTTTTCCCCCTTTTTTAGTGATTCTTATAAGCATTAATAGAGTTGCAAAGTAAAACACACAAAAAGGCCATCATCTCTCAGTGTATTAAAATATTAAATATATTCTCATCTGGTTTCCTGCTATTCAATTTCTTGTTCAGATGACTTATGTCAGAAACAGCTTCTGAAATTATATATCTGCAGGCCTTGGTCATCTAGCACTTACTGGGGTTCAAAAAATGATATAGGGAAAAAATGAAATCTCTATATTATTTTGTTCTATTGCAATTGCTTTTTTTTTTAGTGACAAAAGAAAACCATGAGCATTCCCCCCCCAAATAAAGCAATGGCTTTTGTACCTCTTTTTTCCAAATAAAATACTAAGGAAGCAATCTGAATTTATACATTTGCTCACAATTGTCTTATAACAGTGTAACTAGGTTAAGAACAGAGAAAAATTAAAGCAAGGTAGGAAGCAAGCTGGATATAGACATTCAGAAATATGAAGTCATCCTTAAATTATGAAAGGAAGTGAAACCCCATTTCTAATATTGTTCGTGCCTTTCTTTGCTATCCACAGACATCTATATTTCTGCTTTTGGATTACAGAAAATTGAAAGGGCAGAATTTAGTCAAGCACATACTGTATTCCAGGCTCCCACTTGCACCCCACTTCTGCACAAAGAAACTTTGAGTAACATCTTTTTTTTTTCTGCTGTGACCCCATGAAATTGCTTTGCCCTATTCCTGATGGGTTAGGGTTAGTCTAAAACCAATAGAGGACATGCCCCAGGGTGAGTAAAATCTGTTATTCTTTGTCTCTCCTTGTATCAATGTTGAACTCAGTTGACCTCTAGGATAGGGGTCTCCAACCTTGACAACGTTAAGCCTGGTGGACTTCAACTCCCATTAGGACTCCCAGACTTCTGGGAGTTGAAGTCCTCCAGGCTTAACGTTGCCAAGGTTGGAGACCCCTGCTCTAGGAAGTATAAATAGAGAGGAGATTTTTGGGTTTCAGGCTGATGTGGTCACATCATCTCTTCTCCTCAGTACCTGGTAAGCCATGCTAGTTCCACCATGCTAGTGTTTTGTCTTTAAAGAACTGAATAGAGGATCAACTGAGATGCCACCAGTTGTAATATTCAGCATTGTTGACTTGAAGAGGATGTTAAGGGCATTTGTAAATGAAAGTTATGGGTTGTTGCAGGGCTTCTCCCATTTTTGTGGTAATTGGATTTGTGCAGAGGCATACTATGCCCATTTTATTTGGGATTATTTCTGTTGATTTACTTTTGGTATGACGTGCATCACATCCATCCAGCCGGGAGGTAGGGGCAATTCCTTGACTCAACTGTCCCTGGAAATATTTAACAGAATATTAAAGGACAAAAGGTGGGGGCAACTCCCAGATCATTTTTTTCCCCCTATTGCTACTCTTGCTGTAAAAAAGTAACTGAAATTATGGGCTCAAGAAAAGCTTTAATTTCCCCTTGTAGGTTTTTCTTTATTTTGTTTTGTTTATGCTTTATTAAATTTATGGGGGATTTTATTTATTTTTAATGAAAAAAGAAAGAAAGAACAAGACAAATCAGACAGAAAAAATGAAATCCCTAATAAATATATTACATACCAAAACAAATAAATGTTGACCCTAATTTTTAAATAAATCATTTAAACCTTGAACCCACAGCATGATATTCATCATTCTTTCCACTGCATCAGTAAAGTGCCAGATTGTAAATGGAAAGTGAATCTATAATCCACATCTATTAATCTGAATTAAGCCTATCTTTCCAATATCAAATAATTAGCTTTTTTTTTACTGAATGCCATGCACTAGATATTCAACATTTTTCATATCATGGTAAATTCCAAGTTTCATTTTTATTGATTTGCCATAACAACTATTTTTATTGCTTACATCTTTAAGCAATAATTATTGTCATACCATATTAAGAGTTTTGGGAAGAAGCATTCCATCCTCCATATTATACTTTGTGTAGTAAGGTAGGTAAGCAATCCTTTTTTTTAACATTAATAATGGTATCCTTCATAATACTATTATTAAATCATTAATTATACTATATTGCTGACTGTTTCACTAGTATAAATTATTCTCCTTGTTTCTGAACGCTTGAACATAGCTAATATGTTCATAGCTAATATGTTAAGAAGAGCCTGTAGGACAGTGGACTAAAGCACTGTTATTAACATCTGCTGCTTGCAGTTACTGCAAGTTCAAATCTCACCAGGCTCAAGGCTGACTCAGCCTTTCATCCTTTCAAAGGTAGGTGAAATGAGGACCCATATTGGGGTGGGGGGGGCAATAAGCTGACTTTGTATAAATATACAAAAGTATGAAGGCTATTGCTTAAAGCATTGTAAGCTACCCTGAGTCTCCGGAGAAGGGCAGCATATAAATTAAAGCAAATATATATATATATATATATATATATATATATATATATATATATATATATATATATATATATCCATCTTGATAATTACTTTTATCTGTTTATAATATTTTGATATAAGTTTATGTGTAACTAGGGCACAGCCCAGTACTAGTGATTTTACAAAGGCTGCCTGAAGGATATATGACAGTAGAGGCAGTGATTATACCAAGTAGTTAAACCAGGGGTCTGCAACCCCAGGTCTGTGGACTGATACTAGGCCGCAGCATGCCAGAAACCGGGCTGTGCAAAAAGCAAAGCTCTATTCATGGAATGCAGGCAGCACACAAAACCACACACCCTCCGGTCCGTGGAAAAACCTCTCTTCACTGAACTGGTCCTTGATGCCTCAAAGGTTGGAGGGTGCTGAGTTAAACTATTATATACAAAGCACATCTAAACTCCAGATCCTAATTTAATATTACATGTAGTCCCTGACTGTGAAATCCAAACCTGGCAAATTTAACAACAATCTGCCAGGGAAACCTATTACTAGGTTTGCCCAATTCTCACAGCCATTCTCATAGAGAAGTCTCTCTGGGTATACAGTACCTTGAACTTTCTTAGATCATTACTTAATCATAAATGGTCTGATGATTAAACCAATATGACAGGCATGACATTCCAAATGGCTCCAAATCAGGGGTGAAATGCTCCCGGTTCGGACCGGATTGCCCGATCCGGTAGCGATGGCGGCGGGTGGTTCGGAGAACCGGTAGCAAAAATTCCTGCACCCACCCCCCACCCCACCATACCCAGCCGAGCCGCATGATAATCAGAGGCTTTTTTATTATTATTATTTTTAAAAGCATTTTTTCTACAACTTCTTCCACTGAAAAAATGCTTTTAAAAGTAAAAAAAAAAAGCCTCTGATGATCGCGCGGCTCAGCTGGGATCTCAGAGTCTTTTCAAAGCATTTTTTTCTGCAACCTCTTCTGGGGAAGAGGTGGTTAAAAAAATGCTTTGAAAAGACTCTGATGATCAGGAACATAGCTGGGATCATCAGAGCCTTTTCAAAGCATTTTTTTAGCCACCTCTTCCCCAGAAGAGGTTGCAGAAAAAAATGCTTTAAAAGTCTCTCTGACGATCCCAGCTGAGTTGCCTGATCGTCAGAGCCTTTGCAAAGCATTTTTTAAAATGATCAGGCAACTCAGCTGGGATCATCAGAGAGACTTTTAAAGCATTTTTTTCTGCAACCTCTTCAGTGGAAGAAGTTTAAAAACTTTTTTTTAAAATTGGCCACGCCCATCCAGTCACATTACCCCCACCCACCAAGCCACACCCACAGAACCGGTAGTAACAAATTTTACATTTCACCCCTGCTCCAAATGGCTTTCATTTAATAACAGAATAGTAGCAGAGTTGGAGATCTTCTCATCCAGCCTCTGCTCAAGCAGGAGACCCTATACCATCTAGGACAAATGGCTGTCCAATATCTTCTTAAAAAGCTCCAGTGATGGAGCACCCACAACTTCTGAAAGCAAGCCATTCCACCAATTAATTGTTCTCACTGTGAGGTCAAATTTCACCTCAAGTCTAGGCTAGACCTGTCTTTGATAAATGTCCATCCTTCACTTGTTTTCCTGCATTCGGGTGCTTTGGAGAATAGGTTGTCCCCCTTTTCTTTGTGGCAGCCCCTCAAATATTAGAAGGTTGCTATCATGTCACCCATAGTCTTTCTCTTTATTAGATTAGACATTCCCAATTCCTACAATTGTTCATCATACGTTTTAAATGTCAAGTAGTAAACCGAGTGGGCCTTTTATTTAGAAAGTAGGTTCATTTTATTTAAACTAAGCAAGAGGGGAAAAGGTAATCTGAGTGTTGTCCTTATCATGGATTTGAAGTATTTATACAAAAAAAAGGAAGCTGTTTCAGAAAGAAAAGGAAAAAGGACATTGTAAGTCTGCTCTAAAATCTCATTGGGCTAAGTCCACTGGATTCCAAAGGAACTTATTTCCAAACAAATGTGCTAAAGATAACAACCTCTCTGTTTGCAAGGATTTGCTAGCATGGCCCTTCTTTTTAGCAAATTACAGTCTGTGCCTAGGCTTAAAATTAAATCCAAATCTCTTCCATTTTCTCTGCAGAAGGAAGAAATTGGCAGCAGAGGCCAGGAATGCTGACAAGAAACAAAGTGAAGCAGAAGCCTCCCAACTTGCAAAGCTTCAGTCCTCAAAAATCATCTTCAAAGAAGAATAACATATATAAATATTGTACTCATTGTCACTATTAGTAATGTTATTGTAAGTATTATTTTTTAGTATTCTGTATCAAGTTATTTCTTTTTTCTGTTCACAGATAATTGCTCTAACATCAACCCTTCTGGTTCTATCATTATTTGGAAGAGTGTAAACAAAACATAAAATGATTTCTATACAACAGCTTTTTGGGATAAATGGTCCTTAATTTTTTATAATTTACTTGCTTAAAAGCATAATCTATTTTTCTTCATGGGGTTTTTAAATTCAAAATGGGGTAGGCAAAACGTTGTGGAAAAGCACATATTTGCTGTTTAATCATCAGGGCCATGCTGAATATTCCTAATATCTATATTAGCTTTGAATTTAGTTTACCTGATAATAAAATATTACATTATTTGAAAGAAGATTAGTACTCTTTTATTCTTAAAGTGAGAAAGTCCAATGTCATTTAATATGATTAGCTCTAGGGATAATGCATTATTCCATTGATGATCTCATAATATTATACTTATGTGATGGAGCTGTCAGTATCAATAAATTTAATATTATGAACTCCAATGTAGCCAAGGAAAATGCTGGGAAAGGGAATGGGAGGGGAAGAGAAAAGAAGGGAAGGAATGGAATGGAATGGAATGGAATGGAATGGAATGGAATGGAATGGAAAGGAATGGAAAGGAAAGGAAAGGAAAGGAAAGGATAGGAAAGGAAAGGAAAGGAAAGGAAAGGAAAGGAAAGGAAAGGAAAGGAAAGGAAAAAAGAAAGGAAGTATCTTTAAAATAAAGGGGGAAATTATCATATTCACATTCATTAATAAATTGACATAACTAAGATGCATGTTTTTAAAAACTCACAAAATATAAAGGAACTAGTTTTGGCTCAGATTTATTTTCTCTAAATAAATTTAGATTCATCTAAATTTCTAGTGCAGTTTAGATGAAGCAGAACAATGAAAGTAATGCAAATAAACTCGTGTATTTTAGGGATGTATCAATTTTGATAGTATCTCATATGAACAGTTCATTTGCCTATTAGGTCATTTCACAAAGACATTTTTTTTGTGATTTTCATGTAAGTACAGTGAATCAGCCATCACCCCAAGTTTTGTCATATTTATGCCATGTTGATATCCTCATATCCAGAGCTGGTTATAGTTACCCAGTTGGGCATGATCTTAATGAGTCTGTCATTCAGAAAAAGAGAACTTAAAACTTCTAAAACATTTCATAAAATTGATAGAGCCCAAAGATAGAGTCATTTATAACACAATGGCTTAACAGTTATAAACAAGAACAAAGAATGTATCTCTTACCTTCATTTCCAGTTTGGAAACAGCCCAGCCATTTCTGGTTCCTGGAGACTTCTTTGGATGTTTTCCAAAGCAGTAATTTTGTGGGGTGGAGGAAGGGTAGGGGTGATTGAAAAGTGGAATGGCTCTACATTAACTGTTCCTGTTTGTCAACAGGGAATCCAAGATACATAGCATAGAACAACTCAAAGAAGTAGTGCAATATCAGAAGATATAGAAAGTCCTGGCCCATACAACTGCCAAGAGATGGACACGATTGAATGGATAACATCATCATCATTAAAAAAAAAACCAAAAAAACACTAGAGGTAGTATGCAAATTTTGAGAAAGTTACTCCTACCAAGAACTCTGAGAAACTTAGGAAGCAGCCCATCACTGTATAGTATAGATGAAATGGCATCCATGGATTCCATACAAACTTCAAAGTGCTTCCTTTCCTTCCGCGATAATTGTCTTAATGCCCGTTTTAATCAGTATTAACTACTAGCAATAACATGCTTTTAATTATGTTTTAAACGACTCCTTTATTGGGCTGTTTTGGGAAGCAAATTAGTCAAAAGGAGCTGTTAATCAAAAACGTGTTACTGGCACAAAATAAATGTTCATTTAAGGAGCCATTTGAAATAAACCTGGCTCATTGACTCTGACAACCTACAAGGACACTGAGGTCTCCTGAGGATAGCTCCTCCAGTACTCTCCAAGATACGCCTTGCTGCTCAGGAGTTATAAGTAGAAGCATTAAGCAGTTTAGGTCATTCATCAGCTAACTTTTACTACTGTACTCAAGAAAATGAGCCTCCCAGGAATGTCACAGCAGATCTATTCCTTCATTAGCTAAGTAATATTGAGAGAGACGTTCCTGTCATTATGAATGGAGAAATCTATCGCAGCATGCCTCCTTTGTCTATGAGCTGCCTTTGCAAATCCAAAGGTATTTAGGCTGAAAACACCAGCTTCATTTTCTACAAATGTTATTCAGGTAGGTTTCTTCCCCTTTTGTTGACAGATAGCCCTGCCAGAAAATACAAGGGAACCAGATTAGGTATTAAAAAACAAACAAAAAACAAACAAACAAAAAACAACAACCCTAGAATGTAATATGATTGGCTTAGAAAGAGAAGGACCTAGGAGGGGAATTATCAAATTTCATCATTTCGCTCCTTTTAAATAACTCTAGGCCATGAAAGTAACAGATCCCTGTTTTGATCATTGGCACAGTGCAGCCCTTATAGCATAAATGCAGGCCATAGCAGATCATGTTGATACCAGTGAGTCATACATCTGATACATTGGTATACTGGTATCAGTCAAGGGCATCACACTGAAGGCAGCACATCACAGATTTTATAGAAACCTATTCCAACTAGCTGGATTTTTCAGAATCAGTCTGAATTCCATACAGGTTTGGTATCAGAAGAAGAAGGTTTTGCATTATTCTATTGTTTTATTCAGGTACTTAGTTTCACAGATTATTTAATCAATATCAATTATGCATATGGTACATAAGGTTAGGGATTTTTGCTGTTCTTTTATACCATTTCCCAACTTGTAAGAATTCATTCTTCCATCTTTCCAGTATGGAGTGGCCTGGTATTTCATGGTGAAATACACCCTCACCATAAAAAAAAAAAAGTGGTTCAATCAGTACTTAATCTAACATTTATTTGGAGGGGGTGGATTTCAAGATGTTTTGGCTAGAGAATATTGAAATTGTGAGTTTTCAATATCTCTTCTGTCCTGTTCAGATATTGAATGGCAAGGTTGAAATTTAAATGGAACAATTAACATTATCTGCTTGTTTGTGATGGTAAAATGCTTGATTTCCTGATAGCTCTCAGAGCTTAGGCCTACAGAGAGACGATATCATGTCTATGACTGGAAATTGGGGAAGAGCTCCTAGATTATTTCATACCTCTTCTTCATTCTTGTCAAATTACATTTATCTTGACATATTAAAAGGAAGACCTTGTATGGCTTGTGGAAGTCGAAGTTAATTGCCATTGGGTAAATGTGTCCAAGGATTTAGAAGAAATATCATTAATATCAGGAATTCCATCTTCTCTCTTCTCTATGAGATCCAGGTGTGCTTTTAGGCAGTCTAAGAAGACCTGACAAAAATGCCAAGATATAAGATAAGATAAGATAAGATAAGATAAGATAAGATAAGATAGGATAGGATAGGATAGGATAGGATAGGATAGGATAGGATAGGATAGGATAGGATAGGATAGGATAGGATAGGATAGGATAGGATAGGGATAGGGATAGGGATAGGGATAGGGATAGGGATAGGGATAGGGATAGGGATAGGGAGAGAGAGAGAGAGAGAAAGGGAGAGAGAGATAATAGAGAGAGAGAGATAATAGAGAGAGAGAGAGATGACAGAGAGATAATAGAGAGAGAGATAATAGAGAGAGATAGAGACAGACAGAGACAGAGACAGAGATAGAGATAAGATAACTTTTATTGTCATTGTTTTTACTTTGAGCACACTGGCCAACATTAAAAATGAAATTCTGTTGCCTGCTCTCAATAGAAAGTGCATATCTATGCAAACACATACATAATATACATATACACATGCTAGATACATATATAAATATATACCAACTGTTGGTTGACCCAGGAATTGATCTGTTGGAATGTTGAGATTTACAACTCAAAGGTGATATGTTATTGGCCATGAAACATAGTTACCTTTTTCTGGTAGACCAGTAATTCTTTATCCTAGAAAAAGAGATTTTAGTATACCAAACATTTACATCTTTATCCCATCCAGCCTAAACTACTGCAATTCATTTTACCTGGGTCCGCCTTTGTAGAAATCTTTGAACTTTGATTTAAAAGACATGGAAGGTAAAGTCTGCCTGAAATTGAATTCTTGTCACTATAGATCCTGGGCAATCGTTTGTGTTACAGACGCGACGCTTTGCTACATGGCAACACGGAAGCGCTCACGATTGGCTGAGACTTGACAGCTCAGCCGGCGGGAGAATTAAGTAGTTGCCATTGGCTGCTGTTTCTGACAGCCGCTATATAAATAGCGGCTGTGACTAAGAGTTCATTCTGTGTTCGTTCAGTTAGTGCTTGTTTGAGAGATGTTAATAAACCATTCCTGTTAACCATTGCCTCAGTCTCCCAGCCTGTTCTTTCAAACTAGAACAGTTTGCCATTACTTTTTTCCAGGATCTTTTTAAATGTCTCAATCTAGTTTCACTTAAGTGCTAACTCAAATTGATTCTATTTATCTATCTTCACAATCAGCTAAGACAGACTAAGTGCTTTACCTGCCGTGTTTCAGAAGAAAACCTATTATCTAATATTGGCAGGAGGCAGCAAGTCTCACTGGTGCTAGGTAGTTAAATAACTTCAGTTTCTACCAGTTTGCTTCTGAAGAACAAATCTTAAAAGTGTTTGGATCCGATACTGAATTACAAATTTGTCTGGCAATCCTATCCAAAATGCCATATCACTCTGAAGCTGAGAGTCTGGCTAACTAAGGTTGATGTTATTTTATTGATGGTTTCTATGAGGAGATACCCTGTCTTTTTTGATGGCTCTCGGAATTCAACTGAAGAAATTGAAATGTTCATACAATTTACCTTCTTGGTTCAGCTTTGTGTCCTGATCAGAAGCTGCTCTTCTAAACAGCATTCTTTACTTTTGCCTTAATTTAATTTAACTACATTTGTTGTACTATTCATTTCTAATTCATGTTGTGAACTGCCTTGGAAACCACAGCTGAAAGGTGGGATATAAATATTTTAATCATCAATGCATAAGCATAAATGTGTAATTGCACAGATAAAGTAAACTTGTGGTGCCTGGCAATTCAAGAGAAACATCTCCTAAGTCAACCACAACGAAAAAAACATTTTTACATTGTGCCAACCCTATGAGATTTCCTTCCTGAATTTTATGCAAACTGATCCGTGATCCTCACATAGCAGGAAATAAAATTAAGCTTAATACAAACTTAAAATGTGTGGACAACTAAATGAATCTCAGGGAAAAAAAAAACACCTTTGCCTGTCCTTTTAGATTTATAACTGATGTTTGCCATTCATGCTTAAAGCTTCACCTCCATCTTAATTACCTTCCTGACTTTCAAACTTTATGTCCAAATCTACATTAAAATCTTTATCACAGTAGGAACACTCAATCGTTTATTGTGGTATTTTAGCATCACCAGAATAATGTTTCAGCAACAATTCAAATGATGTGACTCGTTAATAAGATTAGAAACTTTTCAATATTTACTTTACTAAACATAGGGCAATTTAACTAAGATCTAGGAACTCTGGATTCTTATAGTAATGAGTGGTTACTGGAGTGATGGTCGCAGGGGGAGTTAATTAAGCATCAATTCACAATAAGTTCTTAGCAACTGAGCCTGAGGGTAGGAATGAATTGGGAAAGCTATTTCTGATGGGATAAAGAAGGGAACACATGCCGTTGCAGGCCTTTTCATAAGCAACTCAGTTTCGTTTTAGATTCTGATGCTTCTGTGATAAACTCAATCTGATTGGAAATATCAACTGGTTTAATCAGATGCCCCTTTAGTAACTAATTGCATTGGAGTTTTTCCATTGCAAGCGGCTTAATTAGATAAGTATTTGTATCCCACCTTTATTATTTTTATAAATAGGTGGCAAATACATCTGATACACCTTCTTCCTCCACTTCCTCCCACAACAACAACCCTTTGAGGTGGATTAAGCTGACAGAGAATATGAGTCCTTCGTGCTCTCTGAGGTTGGTTGTTTTCTTGCAGACGTTTCATTACCCAAAATAGGTAACATCATCTAACACTAGTTTGGGTAATGAAATGTCTGCAAGAAAACAAGCATGCTCAGAGAGAACAGGAATCCCCATTTCAACCCTGAACAACAAATATTCTCCTTTACTGAGAGAGAGTAACTGGCCCAAAGCCACCCAGCTAGCTTTCATGGCTAAGATGGGATATTTTTTTTTTAATTTGATTTATATGCCGCCCTTCTCCGGAGACTCAGGGCGGCTTACAATGTGTTAAGCAATAGCCTTCATTCTTTTGTATATTTATACAAAGTCAGCTTATTGCCCCCACAAACTGGGTCCTCATTTCACCTACTTTAGAAAGGATGGAAGGCTGAGTCAACCTTGAGCCTTGGAGAGATTCGAACCAGCAGTAAATTGCAGGCAGCTGTGTTAATAACAGGGTGCGTAGACCACTGTACTATCAAGGATTTGAACTCACAGTCTCCTGCTGTCTAGCCTGATGCTTTAACCACTAGACCACTGTCTACTTTCTATTTAATGAAGTTTCAGTCACAAGGCCATCCTTGTTTTATGAATTTCTTTCTGGGATTTCTTTATTAATCACTGTCATTAAAAATCACAAAAATGCCTATGATCTGTCTGAGGTACAGATTGGAAAATCCGAAGGATTACTATCATATACATCATTAACCTCTCTCAACGTCCCTCAATATGGCCATTCTGACATAGGGCGCATAGGTTGCAGGTTGACCAAGTCTTCTATCACAGTGGCAGAGACCTGTGGACTAAGGATGAAAGATGTTGGAAGGAATTGAGTACTCTTCATTCCTCTCAAGAGTTTGGAATTGGTTCGAAAATACATTTTCATTCAGCATAGAGAGATTGTGAATTGGAGTAGAGATCAAGATCTACTGTACTTAAACTGACAATTCAGATGACTGTTTTCAAAGCTGATAATTTCAGTTATTTCAAATGCTGATTGATCAATGATCACATATATTTCTTTTCCTTATCGGGTTAGGCCTCATTTTTCCTCACAACAACTATTTTCTGAACTAGGTTGAGTGAAAAAAGACAGTAACGGCCCCCACTCCAGTGAGTTGAATTTCCTTGATACCAATCCAACATCTTAACCATTAGACCACACTGGCTTTTATGAAACAAATAACTCATGTGTTGTTGTTTTTTCTTAACTTAGTTGATTTCTATTTGGTATTTGATCTGGGATCATTATAAGTTTTTTAAAAATCTCTTTTTAAATAGATTCTAGTTCACCCCTATTGACTCTACAGCAATTGTTGCTTAGAATACATTTTTGCACAGAAAGTGTGTGGAGATGTGTGTGTGTGTATGTATACATATACATATTCATATTCATATACATACACATACACATACACATACACATACACATACACATACACATACACATACACATACACATATACATATACATATACATCAGTGGTGGGTTCTAACCAGTATTACCACTGGTTCGCTTCACGCATGTGCTTTGCGCACAATCGCTGTGCACATGCTCACAAGCTCACCAAACTTGCACTTCATGCAAGCTCATTCTATTAAAATACAGCTGAGGCATGGCAATCCACTCTGCCGCGCCTTACAGCTGGGCTGAAAACGAAGGAATAAAGGTAGGTATAGGGCGGGGGTGGGTGGGAGGACCCAGCTGATGGTCAGAGCGAACCAGTTCGCTCTCACATCAAGATTTCCGCTACCAGCTCTCTCGAACAGGGGAGAACCGGTAGCAACCCACCACTGATATACATATACATATACATATACATATACATATACATATACATATACATATACATATATACATATACATATACATATACATATACATACATACACACACACACACACACACACACATATATATGTATATATATATATATATATATAGAGAGAGAGAGAGAGAGAGAGAGAGAGAGAAATATTCATATCCATATACAGAGAGAGAGAGAGAGAGAGAGAGATCATATATTTATGGTGCACATGAGAAAAAAAGTTCACAATTCATCTAGCTTAATATATACAGTACTGGTTTAAATGTAGAATTAGAAATCCATAGCATTTTGCAAAAACCTGCGAAAGATAAAACATTACAGAGATATTCATTTACTCAAAACTCATATCTTCTGAGAAGTCCGAGGAGATTAAAGGGAAATAAGAAGACATAATTATTGGTTAGTTGGGAATAGTTGTTACTCCTCCTCAACATATGGAGAAGTATGTCAATCAGATGGTGCATGCTGGAAGGTATAATACCTAAGGGGTTTGCACAGCAGAGGCTTCCTTATTTATTCCTTTTGCTTTCAAATTTCCTTTTTCATGTTATTTTTCCAATGGAGCAGAACTATAGGTAGTCCGTATGGCTTTCACATAATATTTCCTTCCCACGGTGGGAACTAATGATATACATCTGTCTGAGCATGAATCCACATATACAGAGTAGCAGATTGGTTTTGTTCTTACAGGAGTCTTATTGGGGAACCAGACCTGTGGTGGAAAAAAAAATGACTCAGAAGAACATCCATCAAATAGTATTTCTCGTCGCAATATGTTACCCTGAGAGATTCATAAGCTCAAATGGAGAACGGACATCCAAGATTATCTCCTCTGCAGGTCCACATACTCTACATCTCTGTTTCTGGAGTCTTTTAATGGGTTGACTGTAGTTAAGGAGATTTACATCCTTCCCTTCTGTTACAGTCAGAGTACGCACATTGAAACTTACTGCAAATCCATTCATAAAACAGAAGCAAGGTGTTTACAGCACAAATAACAAGATATGAAACCATAGGAAAACGAGAACTGACCTTATCCTAGGTTAAACAGATGGTCCCTCTGTCTCAGTCTTGTTGTTACTACCCAGTAACAGAAGTCCACTAGGGTATTTTGCACGTAAACAAGTGGAATCTGTTATTCAAGTGAGTGCAAACTCTTTTGAAAGCCCTTCTCTTCTATTCTCCTTGCTCCACTTAAAATCTGAAGTCTCTCCTTTTGCAACATATGAATGACAGCTCTATAAGGAATAATATATTCATTAAGGTATCTCCTCGAACTCCTTCTTCTTTCTTTTGCCTTTTCCCAACAAGTACAGATTTCCCCTTTTTATATTCAAATTCTAGTATGTCCATATTTGGTTTGGGAGGAGTGTTGCTGCCTTAATCCTAATAATGTGTCACTTTGCTTAGCTCTTGTTTTGTTTTCCAGATGCTAAGAAGGTCTCAAAAGAAGATGACTCCTTATGACTTTTCTCTACATGGCTAAAAGGCTCAATGTGGTAGAACTACCATTTGCACAAAGCTGAGCAGGATCACCTGAAACTCTTAGTAATCAAAAATATTGTTTTTTTTTTTAAAAAAAAAACAAGATTTACTGAAAGGGTAAGGGATAATGTGACAGAAGCATCAACAACTGATTATGTTCACTTTAGAGTCCAATTTTGCAATAGATTAACAGTATTGGAAGGGACCTTGGAGATCTTCTAGTCCAACCTCCAACTTAAGCAGGAGATCCTCTACCATTCAGGACTAATGGTTGTCCAATTTCTTCTTAAAAGCCTCCAGTGTTGGAGCACCCACAACGTCTGAAGGCAAATTGTTCTTTTGATTATTTATTATTTATTTTATTTATTAGTCCAATTTATATACCACCTTTCTCCATAGACTCAGGGCGGCTTACAATGCATTATAGCAATAGCCTGCATACTTTTTTGTATATACCTGCTTATTAGGGCTTTCGCCCCCCCCCCAAGCGGTGTTGTTCTATACAAAGTTGGCTTATTGCCCCCACAATCCGGGTCCTCAATTTACCTACCTCGAAAGGATGGAAGGCTGAGACAACCTTGAGCCTGGTGAGATTCTAATTTGCACTAATTGCAGGCAGCTGGCAGCTAAGTGCTAGCACTTAACAGCACTTTAGTCTGCTGCACCACCGAGGCTCTTATTAATTTATTAATTTATAACTTATTAATTGTTCTAACTGTCAGGAATTTTTTCTTAGTTATAGGTTGGTTCTCTCTTTGATTAGTTTCCATCCATTGCTTCTTGTCCTGCCTTCAGGTGCTGCTTTAGATGTTGGGATGCTGCTTTGATATTGCAACAATGAACCTTAGAATAGACCCCTTTTGAGGATCCAAGGGCTCCATGCCCATTTCCCAATCATTTCTGAAAACTTATCAGGCAGGGAACAGACCTTTACTCATGCTTGCAGATACTTACCACTTTCATATTATGATCTTGGTAACCATTAAACTTGCATCTTGTCAGGTCAGGCAGACCACTTCCATAGGAAAGGCTGGTTCTGTTATCCCCTAAATTATCTGTAGATTATTGTTGAAAATATTTAAAATAGTATTGCTCATATTTCAATGGGTAAGTGCAGAGGTGGGCTTCACATAATTTAACAACCGATTCACCTAGTGCAGAACCGAAAATGTGTGAGAGAGTGTGTGCGTGCTTTGCTCGTGCGCGCCTTCCACACTTGCGCGTGCCTTCAAACACACTGCGATTTCATGCGCACGGCTTCCAGCACACCTTCTTGGGCAGCTGCGGTGAGTTGAGTGGGCCAGGTGCTGAAATCAGCTGGGCTACGTGGGCTGGGTGAGCGAACCAGAGAGTGAGATATATAGGACAGGATAGCACTGGGGTGGGTGGGCGGGTCCAGATGGTAGTCGGAAGTACCAGTTTGCCCGAACCGCCGAAACCGTTCTGAACTGGCAGCAGCCCACCTCTGGGTAAGTGCAACCAAGCTACTGTGACACAATATGATATATTCTAAACATGATAGGATTTAAAACAAGGACAGAAAAAGCTTTGGGGATGGAAATTATGTTCAGATTTCTAGGTGGTGAAACAAGTGATGAAGCAGAGCTTGGACAGTCCTGTTGAGAAAAGCTTTCTTTGGATTCAACTTCTGAAACAGCTGCATGAGTCTTGTAAATGGCATGACTGCATTTTTGGTTAAAAAAACAAGTGCTTCATATGTGTTCCTTGTGTCTTGTTGCAAAATATCTCTTTTGAAGGTTTTCCACATTCTAGAAGACAATAGAAAACGGATGATGACTCCTAGCAAAGTAAGATGGCTCAGGCATAGTTTTGCATACAATTTGTGCCCAGGTATTATGACAACCCCAGTTGCAATGCAATTCCTCCCTCCCCTACGATAAAACCAAAATATCGTATTTCTTGGTGTATAAGACACACCTTTTTCCACCCTAAAAGGGGATGAAAATTTAGGTGCATCTTATACACCGAATGTAGCCCCGCCCACCCACTGGCCCCTACCCTTTGGCCTCTGCCTTGCAGCAGTTACTTCCTTGCAAGCAAACAGCAAGAAAAAGCAGCTCCTTTCAGCTTCAGCACAGCCTAATTAGCACAAGTTGATTGGATCAGCCTCCCGACTCTCAGCTGATTTGCTCTCAGCTGTTTTGCACAGGGCTCTGCTGCTTGCTGCAATGAGGTAAATTGCTGGAGCAGATTTTTTTTCCCCTTGTGCTAATCAAGCTACGGTGAAAACGAAAATGAAAGTTAAGCAGGCTATTTGCTGCAATGAGGCAAAATTGCTCAGAGGCAAAGGGAGATTTCTTTTTCTTCTTTTCCTCACCAAAAAAGGTAAGTGCGTCTTATACTCCCATGTGTCTTACACTCTGAAAAATATGGTATGTGATGTGATAGCATAGCAGTTTCAAAAGTCAAAACCAAGATACTTAAGAATTTGAGATATAATAACATCTCAAATTATTTCTCTTAATTATGTATTAGTAGGGGGGAAATAGAAAAAGTGGAATTGATGGGAAGTATAGTTTAAAGAATTTAGAAGAAAAGAAACAACACAATAAATAGTAAGGATAACAATGAATTAAGGCTGAATTGATCGATTAATAGAGGATATATCTATCATGGCTTCAAGACAAAGTTTGTTTAATGATGCCCAAAACACTCCACCATTAAAATGAAATATAAACCAGCAGAGTAGAAAAGGGTTTGAGAAAGCTGCAAATCAAAGGAGATACCATCACACTACCCTATTTGTGATTAATGGAGGTTTGTCATAAAATGAAAAGGTAATATTAGCCTTAAATTTAATTATCTGTGGGCTGTTTGGAATAGACCTCCAAAAAGTAAGTTGAGGTTTGATTATAACAAGCATCTGTAAAGTTTTACAAAAGTTTGTATGTCATAAATTGATCACTTCAAATAGTACAGTACACTATTCCATCCCAACCTTATCAGGTATTCAGTGATTTTGACAATCATCCTCATCTCAGCTTTATAATCGTCAAAAGAATTTGAGGCAGAAGACTGAGATAGTCAGCCTTCTCCATGAGAATTTAAATCCTGGTCATTCAGGATTCATAATTTACACAGGTTGCCTATTTTCTAAAAGGGAAGGAAAGATGCTTTAGATGTTTATCCACAATCCATCAAGAGCATCAAGACTGCAAAATGAAGATACGAATGGAATATGGAGCAGTGAATAGGTGGCCAGGCCTCTGGTGACCAGGCCTCAAAAGCAGTGGTGAAATGTAAAATTTGTTACTACCGGTTCTGTGGGCATGGCTTGGTGGGGGTGTAATGTGACTGAGTCGGCATGGCCAACTTTTTTTTTTTTTAACTTTTAAAACCATTTTTTCTACAACCTCTTCAGCCGAAGAGGTTGTAAAAAAATGCTTTTAAAAGCCTCTGACGATCAGGCAACTCAGCTGGGATCGTCAGAGGCTTTTAAAAGCATTTTTTCTACAACCTCTAAGAGTTGCCTGATCGTCAGAGGATTTTTTTTTTTTTTTTACTTTTAAAAGCATTTTTTTCGGCTGAAGAAGTTGTAGAAAAAATGCTTTTAAAAATAAAAAAAAGCCCTGATGATCATGCTGCTCAGCTGGGCATGGGGGGGGGGGGCAGGGATTTTTGCTACCGGTTCTCCGAATCACCTGCCGCCATCATTACCAGATTGGATGATCTGGTCTGAACTGGGAGCATTTCACCCCTGCCCCCAAGACTGATGGTTGGTAGGACCTATGACTGTCTTTAAACTGAATACAGTTCTATTTTGACTGGTAATATTAATATAGAACAGTTGTTAACCTGTTCTTATTCTATTCTTGCTGATAAAGTCTTAAGACCTAGCTTATATAGAATTCTTTGTCAATTAATTGTCAATTAATTAATTAATTAATTAATTTCTGTGTCATTTTTATTTCCGTGGCAGCCAACGTACCTCGCTTACTGAACAGCCTTAATTAATTCATTGTCTCTGTTGGTTTTGTAAATGAGCTCCCCTGCATATGGAAACAGGAATGCATATTTATGCAATATACATGCACACGAAGTTATTCCACAGGCTGAAATTTATTGGGATTCAAAGGTAAATAAATGCAAAGTGTTCAGAATCCTTCCTGATACATAGAGAGAAGTTAGGTGAAATTTATGGGATTCATTTTTTAGCTCGGTATGTGACGGGCCCTAAACAAGCCATTATTGCTTTGAGAAATTGCTTGCTTAATTCTCCATATATTGCGAGGAGGATATACCTCAAACTACAATATTAATTTTTAAAACATATAGATGAAAATGTAGATAGATTTATGCCATAGTAGTTCCTCATATCATTTATAATAATTTCAAGAGGGTAAAAAAAAGCATTAAAAACCCAAACTGGATGCATATTCTTACAAAGTAGACATTATTATTGCTGAAGATAAGATGAGCATCATGGTCAGCCAAGATCTTGCTTATATGAAACTAGGTCCTGCATTTGAAATCCTGTTTGGAAAATGTAAAAATTACCCTGCATGTCATCTGAAAACCAAGGATACTATTTGCTTCTAAAATCAGAAGTGGACCCACATATAGAGTTCTGGTGCCCCCTCCCAGTAACAGTTTTGAAAAGGGGAATAGTCCTTGGAGAAGACGATGACACTTATAAAAATTGAAGACCATCAGAAATTGGCCTAGTAGAAGGCATGATGGCCAAGTATCACAACTGATAACCTAAGCAGTAGCCTACAAGAATTCAAAAAAGAAGCCAATCCTGGCACAATCCAGAGGATCATAAAGAGATGAAAGTGATTAGAGATTGAATGACAATGAAGTTGAAGAGCAGCTGGTGACGTCATTTTTGCCATATGTCTGGTGGAAGATGTCCCAAATACACTGGAGTTCTGGAACATTTTAGGTCTGTGCATTTATTCCATTCTATGATTGCAATCCAATACATCCTGAAGAAAAGAAACTGATCCTATACACATTTCCTCTCATCCTTTCAGTAAATAGAGCTTCTAGTTTATGCTTACAAGATTCAAAGATTTTTTGCTGCCTGGTAATATCAGAACATATTCCAGGTTCACAATCAAGAAATGATAAGCGTTGTCCTGCTTATTGCAGCCCAACATTCCCCAGCAATCAAGTATTGAAAGGGTCATGTCCCCAGGCCATTACCTCCATTGTATGACTAACCCTGTGATGCAACAGCCTGAAATTGGCTTTAAGTGTTCTGAAACCAACCGCCACAAGCTAACAATTTAGTGTTCATGGAGGAGGAAATGACGTGGTCAAGTTCAGGGATCTCCCATTTGTGGTGGGACTGCCTTTTCCCATCCAGTTGATGAGTACAGGATCTCCTGGCCTTTTTTCACCACAGCTGCAGAGAATTTGGGCCACCCTTGTCTAAATTCTAAGCAAATTTCTAAGCAAAATAAGCTGAGTTCCTTGTGGTATTTCTCAGAGAGACATGCATACTGCCATGACTTCACAAAACGGGAACGATTCCATTTGCAACGAGAATGTCAGTCTCTTCCAGGAGATTGAGCAACTGCTATTCCTATGAATGGAATTAAGAAAAAAAAAAAAGGTAATTTCCAGTCACTGAAGAAGGGATGCAGCCATTTTTACAGCTAAGGTGGAAAAGAAGTTCTAACTCACAGAGCTGGCTTTTTTCAGGTTAACCTTGAAAAAGAATTCATGCAGAAAGGCAAGTCATTTGTTTCCCAGCTGCCAAAAGTGACTCAGGGAATTCCTGGCTTCCCTCCCTTTTTAAATCAAACTTTTTGGGTGAGTTAACTTCCAACTAGAACAACTATCTTTAATTCATTCATGTTATCAATTTAGTTCAGAGGCTTAAAAGATCAGGGTTAGGGTTAGTTGTTGTTCTGGGCAAGATCTCATCATAGTTTTTCTTTTTTTTTTAAATTTGATTTATATGCCGCCCTTCTCCGAAGATTCAGGGCAGCTTACAATGCGTTAAGCAAAAGTCTTCATACTTTTGTATATTTATACAAGTCAGCTTATTGCCCCCACAATCTGGGTCCTCATTTTACCTACCTTAGAAAGGATGGAAGGCTGAGTCTACCTTGAGCCTGGTGAGATTTGAACTTGCAGTAATTGCAGGCAGCTGATGTTAATAATAGTGCTTTAGTCTGCTGCGCTACCAGGGCTCCTATAGTTCAGCTCCCTTCAGATTCTGTCCAGCCAAAAGTGTACCCAGCTTGGTCATGGTCTACTCCCAATATCTTTTTTGCCATTGTAAGAATACAGGAAATGATGTTGTTGTCGTTAGTTGCGAAATCGTGTCTGACCCATCGCGACCCCATGGACAACTCTTTTGGTACTGGCCACAGGATTTTCTTGGCAAAGATACTGGAGTGGGTTGCCATTTCCTTCTCCAGTGGATCACATTTTGTCAGAACTCTCTGCTATGACCTGTCTGTCTTGGGTGGCCCTGCACAGCATAGCTCATAGCTTCATTGAGCTACGCAAGCCCCTTTGCCATGACAAGGCAGTAATCCATGAAGGAGCAGGAAATGATACCTGTCCCTAATTACCTAGGGCAATAATCCTTGGATTGGTTATTGAGGGGCAGTAAAGGTAGAGTGGGAGCAGCACTTTTTATATGTCCAGAGAAATCCAATTGGGCCAGTTGGTTTATTGGTTAAGACACCAGGATAGAAACCAAGTTTCAGGAGTTCCAGTCGTGCCTTAGGCATGAAAACTCACTAGGTGACCTTGGGACAGTCATTATTTTAAAATTTTAAAACATACACATACGTGTGTGTGTGTGTGTGTGTTTCTATCGAGACACCTAGTCTACCCCAGCATGTGGAAGGGAGCATACTACATCGCTTTCGCCTTTCAGTTCCAATCCAGAAGCCCTCAAGCAGTCGCATTCACGACAAACCATTTTTATACCAAATTTATATTTCGCTGATACAGAAATATATATATCCCTCTCTCCATCCCTCCCTCCCTCTCCCTCCCTCCCTCTCCCTCCTCCTCCTCCTTCTCCTCCTCTCTCTCCCTCTCTCTCCCTCCCTCCCTCTCTCCCTCCCTCCCTCCCTCCCTCTCTCTCTCTCTCCCTCTCTCTCTCCCTCTCTCTCTCTCTCTCTCTCCCCCCAATTCAGCTCACAGAGTTGTGGGGGAAATAGAAGAAGGAAGGAGTATTAAACAAGTTTGCCACTTTGAATTGTTTATAAAAATAATAAAGGTGGAATATAAATAAAAGTTTTAAAAAATGTGTTAATAGATTCATATTCCAAAACTATGCAGATGCAGCTAAATCATTCCACTTTCCCCATTTTAAGAAGACTAGCAATTTTTAAAAAGGGCTGCAGAGAATGGAGTAGCTTAGGTGAGTATACCTGATAGCATTTCAATCTGTGCTGTGCAGCAACAATGCAATACATGTCTTTGGAGAACAGCCAAGGATTTCTTTTTAACCCAAAAGAATTACCAGATAGCTCTGATCTTTTTTTTTTTTTTATTTCCATACCAAATCTGGTATTTCTATTATTTCAGAGATTATAGAAGATGGTCAATTGTTTGTTGGAGAACGATAATTCTTTGATGAATATTTTTGGAAAACACAAAATTCAACCCCCATCTCTCCATATTACTAAATTCCAAAAGCACTTGTACTTTCACAAACATATATTTTATTTTAGGTATTCTAGTGTTGAGATTAAATTATTCATTAGCCGTCATTACTTATTCAGTAGCTCCTGGGTTTATCTTGCTCTGCTAAAGGTATCTACTTTCTGTTGTCAATAAAGAAAATGAGCCTGATTCAAGGAGCTTGCAAATCTGGTAGGAAAGTGATATCAATCTATTCTGCTAATCACGTTTTTTTTTTCCCCTGCCATTTTATTAGATTCCTTAAAGCCAGGCCCATATATTGAGGTCCTTGTTGTTAGGCTGATGGTAATAAACTCTGGAGGGGCACAAAGGAACAATTAATCTCAAAGAAGTCAAAGAAAAATAAATAATTGTTAAAATTTGGTCCTTCAGAAATTTTAGACACTCATTGATTTTAGACGTTTTTTGTAGAAAAACATGGAAGAGTGATAAAGAACAAAATCCTAACTTTTCAGAATTTTGCAAAATAGTATGCAAGAGATAGATGAGAGAGAGAGAGAGAGAGAGAGAGAGAGAGAGAGAGAGAGAGAGAGATGTTTTATTTCAAAACAACACATTTTTTAAATGCTATTCCTTCTTTCTGATTGACACAGAGGCTGAGACAGAAAAACAGATAACATTAGCAAAGAGCAAGGCTCCTGATCCTCTTAAGCCAATTCTATGCCCCTCATCCGTCCAATGAATAAACAAGGTTTCATTATATATGAGCTGAGGTGGCGCAGTGGTTAGAGTGCAGTACTGCAGGCTACTTCTGCTGATCACTGGCTGCCAGCAGTTTGGCAATTCAAATCCCACCAGGCTCACGGTTGACTCAGCCTTCCATCCTTCCAAGTTCGATAAAATGAGGACCCAGATTGTTGGAAGCAATAGGCTGACTCTGTAAACCGCTTAGAGAGAAGCACTGTGAAGCACTGTGAAGCGGAATGTAAGCCTAAGTGCTATTGCTATATATGTATACTGTATATAAATGTAGGATTTACTTGAAAAAGTTAAGGTCCTACCTGTTATTCTTATTTAATTGAAACAGCCTTTAAACACATTTTGTTAGGTAAAACAGAATAAATAAAGGAAGAGTGAAATGATTGGAAAAAAAGGGAAGATTAGTTGAACAGATCCTCAAAAAAGGCAAAGATGAAAGTTTTACGAATAAAAGACACTATATAAAGTAATGTATGGTTGTGAAATCAAGGATGGTTTGTAGGGAAAGATAAGGAGAAGTATAGTGAACCATGTCCCGTCCCCCCCCCCCCATTGTAGATAAAATCAGACTTATGTGAAGCAACCAATCACAGATCAACTTGTAAAGATACAACATAATTTTATTTTCATGCTACTAATAATACAGCGTATTCTAAACCCCCCCACCCCACCCCCAACGAAGTTGTGATACCTTGCTGAGCAGCCAAAACAAAAGCAGAACCAGGGCTTATGTATCCTTGGCTCACCGCAATTCAAGGCAAAAAAAAAAAAAAAGGCAAAGTAGACACAACGAAAATCACAGCGTGATGTCAAAATGTTTGAGATAAACCCATCCATGCGACCTTGTTATTATTTATCTATTCCTACCATAGTAGCCATACTATCTTGGAGATATGGTCAGTCAATATCAACACTTTGGTCTGTTGCGTCCCAGGTATCTGACTGAATCTTCTCCATCACCAGTTAGGGTCACTTCAGCTTCCTCTGAATGTTTTCTTACAAGGGCACTTTAAGATGTTCATATCTCTGGGGGACATCTCAGAAGTTTACTAGTGAATGCAGTTTTCATGTGTATAGGTATGGGGGGGTATCTTTTACCACTATACTCCTTGTTTCACGGCCTTAAAGTCTTTGGTTTTCAATTTCTAATACCTTTTCTGGGTTCTCCCTAACATTGCTTACCCCCAAAGGAAAAAGCATGATGGGTATTTAGGTAAAGCAAAAGCCTGATAGACACCAAGGGAGATGCTTGTATTGATTGTTACCTGTTAAAGCAGAAGTACTTTGCTGCAGAAGAAAACAAGACAATAGCAGTTTCGCTTCATCTCCTGGGATATGAAATATGCATTTATTTAAATACCACAAAACTATAGGTTGTAAAACATCATTTCTTCATTTATCCTGACTTGCTGTTATAAGACGAGCAAGTTTAGTGATTGGTCAGATGCTTGATGAATGTCAAAACGTGAAAAATAAAAGAGAGCAAATGTCCTAACAAGATGATTTACTAAGAATGCATAAATATGGAAGCATAAATAGTATCCATTTGCATACAATTTGACTCTTTAGTGAGGCTAACCAGTAAATGGGCACTTGAAGGATTTTGAAGGCTGCAGAATGGGAGCAAAATTGGAATTCTACAAAGCCACTGACAACTTGTAAATATTATTTATCTTCTTTATATACACACACACACATATATATATACTGTACACACACACACACACACACACACACACACACACATATGTAGGTCTTTGGTTATTTGGGTTTTCTCCCGCGTAAAATTGGAGGTTTCTTGGCAACGTTTCGACGAAGTCTCATTCGTCATCTTCAGGCTGGTGTTCTCGGTTTCGTGCTTCTAGGAGCATGTGTGTGATCGCAGCTGTTTCTTCCTTTTAACTGCCAGTGGGGGTGTGAACTGATTGGGTGGGAGCTTGGCTGTGTTCCCACCCATCAGTTCACACCCCCACTGACAGTTAAAAGGAAGAAACAGCTGTGATCACACACATTGCTCCTAGAAGCATGAAGCCGAGAACACCAGCCTGAAGATGACGAATGAGACTTCGTCGAAACGTTGCCAAGAAACCTCCAATTTTACGCGGGAGAAAACCCGAATAACTAAAGACCTACATACAAACACCCGCGAAAACCTCAGAAAACATATCTATCTATCTATCTATCTATCTATCTATCTATCTATCTATCTATCTATCTTTGGTTATTCAGGTTTTGTCCTGTGTAAAATTGGAAGTACCTTGGCGATGAAGTCTCATTCGTCATCTTCAGGCTGGTGTTTTCGGCCTTGTGCTTCTAGGAGCAATGTGTGATCGTGGTTGTTTCTTCTTTTCAACTGACAGTGTGGTTATGAACTGATTGGGTGAGAGCATGGCTGTGTTCTGATTGGGTGGAGGTGTGTTCCCTCCACAGCCATGTTCCCACCCAATTAGTTCAGAGGGGTGGGTGGGAATGGAGATTTTGCAATATCCTTCCCCTGGAGTGGGGTGGGAATGGAGATTTTGCAGCATCCTTCCCCTGCCATGCCCACCAAGCCATGCCCACCAAGCCACACCATTCCCACCAAGCCACGCCCACAGAACTGGTAGCAAAAAATTGAATTCCACCACTGTATACAGCATATTTGTTTCTCCCAAATCACTATAGACAACATGTTTGTCTGTTTATACAATTTAGAGATTGATTGACTTCTAGGCAATCTGAGGAGTTTATAGTTAGAAGTTTTTTTAAAAAACATTTTTTAAAAAAATGTTTAATTATAAAAAATTGTAAAAAAAAAAAAGAATCATGCATGGTCTCCAAAACAACATACAAGCAAGGAAAGCCCATTCAGCAAGGACTAAACCTTCACTTTGCCCTGGAACATGGGAGATTTACCAAATTTTTAATGCCATCCTAGGTGGGAGCTGTATGGTTCTCGTGGAGGGATTTTATTCCAGAGGATACACTTCCTGGGCCCAACAAGAGGACACTGCTTAATCAATGGGACCTAGAACATGCCCACTCTTCCCAATGGCAGGTAGATATGGGAACAGGTAGTTTCTCCAGCCTCTATACCATAAAAGACTTTATTTAAAAAACAATGCCTTGAATTACACCCAGAAGCCAGCTAATAAGCAGTGCAGCTCATGAAGTGAAGGGTCATATGCACACAACAAAGCATGTCGAACCCTGCCACAGCCTGGACTAGCTGTATGTCTGAATGGTCTTCAAGAACAGCTTCATGGTAGAGCACATTACAGAAATCCATTGGCGAGGTGACAAAGATATGAACGAGAGTCTCGCTGACTTCCTTGTCCACAAAAGGGCACAGTGGGTGTGTTAATTGTACCTATGCAAAGAACCATTCTGACCACTGGAGCTCCTTTTCCCCTTTGCATCTGAAGCATTGCATGGCAGTAGGCCTTAAGCTGAAGGTGCAGGAATGAGGGAACAAAAAAAATGCCTTGAAATCAAGAGGGCTGCGAGATAAGGAGTAGAAACCAGAGAGATGAATTGCTGAACCCCATATAATGTGTTCTTTCTGACAGGCAGATTAGGTGCTACCATTCAAGAAGGGAAACAAGGTATTCAGCCTTTCACTTCCTTGTCTTCATCTAGGCCAATCCTGGATCTATGGGGCTACGATAAGGGTGTTTGTAACAGAAAAGAAGAGGGCTCATGACTTTATAAACTACAAATCCCATTTACATGTCCAAGAACAAAATTAGTTAACCATTGCTCACCCAGATATATGAAACCCTGAACTGAAAGGAGATTTCATAAATAAGTAAATAAATAAATTCATAAGAAAGAAAGAAAGAAAGAAAGAAAGAAAGAAAGAAAGAAAGAGGGAGGGAGGGAGGGAGGGAGGAAGGAAAGAAAGAAAGAAAGAAAGAAAGAAAGAAAGAAAGAAAGAAAGAAAGAAAGAAAGAAAGAAAGAAAGAAAATGTCCTGGTTCTATTAAAATAAAAGGGACAGGCAAACACAGCCCTTACAACCCCCAACAATCAAATTTCATTCCATACATTCCTTTGGGCTCATGGAAGACTCCAACAGGACAAATTTAAGGATGCGATGTGCTTTCCTCTCTAACCCCCACCCTCACTCTGCTCAACATATTGTCATGTTGAGCATATTGTCAAAAAATAAAGAACATTTCACAAGCAGAGAGGAGTCAAACACACATGCACACACAATATGAGCTCATAGGTTCACCCCAAAGAAAAAACAGTAATTCATCTCGTCTCCAAGTATTTTGTTTACTTACCAAAAAGATAAAAGTGAACGCCAGGGTCAGATTCTGTTCACAGAATCATCGTGGGAATTATTTCCAGAGAAGCAAAACCATGGGATAAGATGCTCGGAAGAAGAAATCAGTCACGCGAAAAAGAAAGTTATGAAAGACCAAAAAGAAAAAAAGAAAAAACTACCACTATCCCATAATTCTTTATTGCCAAGTATTGTTTACAGTCCTTAGCAAGCTCTGCCTTCTCTTTTCTCTCCTTACGTATATACTTTAGTTCTTGAAAACATTGGTTTTATAGTATTCCCTATTGATTTGGAACATGGCAAGTAAATGCTGGCTTGTTGACTCTCTATTGTTAAAAACCAGCCGGATCTTCAACCAGTGTTTTATAGCAGTAGCATGCTTTATGTTAATTTTTCATTTATGCAAAATCTAGAGGAGAATACCACCTCAACTTACAACAGGTCATTTAGTGACCATTCCAAGTTACAACCTCACTGAAAAAAAAGTGACTTATGACTATTTTTCACACTTATGGCCATTGCAGCATCCCCACGGTCAGGTGATCAAAATTCAGACACTTGGCAATTGACTCATACTTACGACATTTGCAGTGTCCTGGAATCCTGTGATCATCGCTTACGACCTTCTGACAAGCAAAGTCAATGGGGAAGCCAGATTCATTAAATAAGTATGCTACTAACTTAACAACAGCAATGATTCACATAACAACCATGGCAAGAAATGTCGTAAAATGGGGCAAAATTCACTTAACAAATATTTCACTTAGCAACATAAATTTTGGACTCAGGTGTGGTCATAAGTTGAGGACTACTTATATAAGTATATAAAATGCCTATTCCACTAAAGAAGGAAATAATTTTTGGCTTCCCTTTCTTTGATACAGTACTTTCAAATGTCACTGTCAACAACGTCAAGACATTCCCATTAGATGTTGGGATTTTTATACATTTTCTTTAAAAAATATTAAATGTACTAGTTTGCAAAATGACCAGCTCTTCTTATCTGTAAACTCGGGACCATGAAGTGATATGAAAATAACATGGGGAGTGCCGATAATCCTTGACTTATGACCATAATTGAGCCCAAAATTTATGTGGCTAAGCGAAACATTTGTTAAGTGAGTTTTTCCCGATTTTACGGCCTTTCTTGCCACAGTTGTTAAGTGAATCACTGCAATTGTTAAGTTAGCAACATATTTGTTAAATGAATCTGGCTTCCCCATTGACTTGGCTTGTCAGAAGGTTGCAAAAGGGGATCATGTGACACACACACACCCCAGGATCCTGGAACCGTCATAAATATGAGTCAGTTGCCAAGCATTTGATCACGTGACCATAGGAATGCTGCTATGGTTGTAAGTGTGAAAAACGGTCATAAGTCACTTTTGTCAGTGCCGTTGTAACTTCAAACGGTCACTAAATGAACTGTTGTAACTCAAGGACTACCTGTAGACTGAAAGGCAAAATGGACTTGGAATGAGGATGTGAATGCTATCACACAATTTCTCCAGCAGATTTTGAAAATGAAATCAGTACATATTTTATACCAAGGCATCTTTTAGAAATTAATTTTACATAAAGAATAGCCCAACATTTCTGATATAATTAACTTGCAAGTGAGGTTGCCTATGACTTCAGCCTCATTTTCAAATCTAGGTTATAATTCAAGTTCTAATTTGTATATCAAAATAATTTTCCTTGAAGTAATTACACGGATCGCCTTAATTAGAGTTGGTACCTTCCCCTTGTTGTTCTTCTCTCTCTAGTTCCCTGAAGTTACATGCGGTAGTTGCAATGAAACAGCCAATGCAAAAAGTCTGAAGACTCTAAAAAATAATAAAATACTCTTTGGTTCAAGCCTCTTTTCTATAATATGTAACATCATACCAAGAAAATGCCTGTTGCATCGTTGGAATTTTCTTCAACGCATTGAAAAGAAATTGCTTTTGATCCCAGAACCCTTTCCTTCCCAAAGAAGAAGAAAATCTGATAAAATTCTCATTCTTCATGCTGAAGTCTCATTTTTTCCCTTAGTTATTGTAGAATTCCAACAGATGTTCCTACTGGCCATTAAATTCCAACGGAAGATCATGGGGCGTTTTTCAGTAGCCCAATTTAGGCAAGAGGGATGCCTCAGTAACAGAAAACCAGCAAGAAAACAACACTCGCTACTCTCTGCCACTTTCTTGTAAGAAAGTCAACTCAAAAACACCATCAAAGAAATCACAAAGAGATTTGAAAGCCCCTCAAGAATGAGATAGAAAACCGGAAGCCTTTGAGGAGACAGATTGTGGCATCATATTAGCGGGCATCTCCCTTCTTTGATCACATCACAAATGACACCATTTTGACAGCATTTTGGTGTGGCACCAATTACAGAGAAGATGTGAGAAGGCCGACTCCGCTGGTATGGACACGTCCAGAGAACAGCACCTTCCACCATTGCTAAGACAGCCTACCAACTAGAAGTCAATGGCCAGTGAACTCGCGGGCGCCCAAAAGAGAAATGGCAAGATACCATCAACAAAGGCATGTAAGCTGCGGGCCTGTGCCCCGGAGACGCAGTTGACCATGCAAAGTGGCATCCAATGATACAAAAAGCGGACCCTGCAACTGTGGGAATAAGCTACAAGAAGAAGAAGATTGTGGCATCGTGTTAGATCAATAACTTGCTCAATTCCTCCAAATGTAAACTACCTTTTCAGGTGAAATCATCTGTGCATTGCAGGAGTTTATTAAGAGGGAAAGCATAATGTATAATGCATTAGAACCAAACGCATAGTTGATTATGTAACCTTATTTCTATTTGGTTTTGAATTTGTTTTTGAAGCAAATACAGTACATTGGAGGCAAAGAGCAAGTTTTAGGCCAAGGAAATATTAGACAAATAATTTGTGACAAAAAAATTAAGGTAGATCGTTCTGTAGCATCATTATTCCAGATCTGTCATATGGCTTTTTTTTTTAAAGGAGGGACTGTATTGAATAGAGTGGGGTTTCCCATCACATCGCTGTAGAGCTAAAAAACCAGAGCAAATGCTGTTTATTTATTCTCTTAAAGAAAAACAATCTAATCCACAAGGATTTGCCAGGTGGCTAAGAGAAGTATAAAATCAGTCACTATAACATCAGCAAAACTTCATATAAAACACTGAAAAACAGCCATGCTTTATGGTTGGAAGGATGGCAGAGAATCAGAGAGGGTGGTAGAGGCTGAGGAAGAATAAATATGTCCTATCTATGCTCCAGTGGAGGGGAGAAAGTGTGGGCTGTGTTTTCAGCAGCCTTCAATTCAGTCGTTGGCGATACAGTAATTGCTAGGCACCATGCAATAGTTCCACACCCACAACCAGAGCAATAGAATATAAGACTTGGAAGGGATTTTAGAGACCATTTAGCATCCTTCATAGATGACTATCGAGTCTTTGCTTAAACTGGAGGCAGGGCCGGATTTTCCTATAGGCTAACTAGGCTTCAGCCTAGGGCCTCAAGATCCAGAGGGGCCTACACAGTGTGGGATTCTGGGTGTTCTAGGTGGCTCCACCGAACCCTTTGTTAAATTGCTGGCTCCCCCGCCCCTCCGCACCACTATTTATTGCCAATAAATAGTGGTGGGCGAGGGGCGGGGGAGCCAGCAATTTAACAAAGGGTTCGGTATTTTTTTTTGTAATTTTATTGGCCCCCGGAGCTTCAGCATAGGCTAATTGGCCTCCCGGCTCTCAGCTGATTTGTCTCCGCTGTTTTGCTTCCTTCCAAAGAGTGCTGATTTTTTTCCCCCTAGCTATACTGAGAAACGAAAGTGAAACTGCTTTGCTGTTGCTGCAAGGTTGGAAAATTAGGCAGGCAGAATTCTTTTCTTTTTCCTCACCAAAAAAGGTACGTGCAGACAATGGGAAATTTAGGGAAAAAGAGAAGAGTTCAGGATTTTAAAACACAAAAGAAAAAAAAGCTGTATTTAACTAGGGAATTGTAATAATTGAGATACTATTAATTCTATATTTCTGAAAGCAGAAATGGTTAAGTTGTGGTTTGGAGGAATATATGGGGGAAATTATTTGTTTATTATTATTGGTAAATATAATTAATGGATTTGTAAGAAATTGGATTGCATGGAAATAATTGGAATATTCATGTTCATATTGATTAATATACAAAAAAGGTAGTTATATAACTAATTGATTTATATTAAAATGTTGAATTTATATTAAACAACTAATATTACATAATTAACCAATGTGAGGATGGATATAAAAATAGATGACAATGGGAAGGGGTATAATATAGAATAGAAGGGAAAAATTGAATTTGATTAAGATTAGAGATGAGGATGAGGGTAATATTGGTTTTTTACAAAAATAGATGAGGAATAAATATGGCAAAAAGGAAATATAGAAATTGTAAATTTAATTGAAATGACTAAACACTGTTTAAATTTGTGAACCGGCCAAATACTCTGTTCAAAGAAAATACATTGTATGTTTGTATGTGTGTTTCTAATTATTGCTATTTATTCATATTTGTTCTCTTTTATTCTTTAAAGTTTAACAATTCATTCTTTATCTTAATATCTTTATATTTGTTTGGGGTTGGCTTTCTTCCCTTTCATCTTTTTTATTGTATAGCAATCTTTCTCCTCAAACCTACCACCTTTCTTTTCTTTCCTTCTTACTTTCTCTTCCTCCCCCTCTTCTTCTCCTCCCTACTTCCTCTTCCTTTCTCCTTCTCCTTCTCTCTTCCTCCCTCTCTCTCCTACTCTAATTTCCCTTCCCTTCCTTCATCCCTCTCTATTGCTGTATCCTTTTATGCATATGGACTACTCAGAGGGCTGAAAAAGTTATTTCTGACTGGTCCTTGCACTTTTGACCAGTCCTCGAACTTACGACTGTCCTCACATTTTACGTTTTTGCCCTATCTTGTCACCATGGTGAAGAAAAGCAGTTGTGAAATGAGTGACATGGTTGTTAAGAAAGCTGCACGGGCATAAATGTGAGGATGGTCATAAGTGTGAGGACCGGTCAAAAGTGCGAGGCCCAGTCAGAAATGACTTTTTTCAGCCCTCTGGGTAGTCCTTTTGTGCATATGGACTACTCAGAGAGCTGAAAAAGTTATTTCTGACTGGTCCTCGCACTTTTGACCAGTCCTCGAACTTACGACTGTCCTCACATTTTACGTTTTTGCCCTATCTTGTCACCATGGTGAAGAGAAGCAGTTGTGAAATGAGTGACATGGTTGTTAAGAAAACTGCACGGGCATAAATGTGAGGATGGTCATAAGTGTGAGGACCGGTCAAAAGTGCGAGGCCCAGTCAGAAATGACTTTTTTCAGCCCTCTGAAAAAAGTCTATGCACATAGCCACGCCCACCTGGTCACATGACGAGCTACCCACGCCTACACAGTCACGTGACCAGCTAGCCACGCCCACCCAGTCACATGATTGCCAAGCCACACCCCCAACTAAGCCACGCCCACAGAACCTGTTGTTAAATATTGAATCCCACCACTGGTGAAAGGGCCTCATAAGTGGAATAGCCTAGGGCCTCTTTCAATCTAAATCCGGCCCTGACTGGAGGTGAAGGAGAGTCCTCTATTTTCTTATCCATTGTTATCTCCCTGCAGTCTTCTCCTCTTCTCCTCTTCATAGAAAAATATATCAGTACTTCTAAATCATTTCTCAATGGGTTTTGTCCCCGCCCCCCCCCTTAAGACCAGGGTGAAATCCAGCAGGTTCTGACAGGTTCTGGAGACCCTGTAGCGGAAATTTTGAGTAGTTTGGAGAACCAGCAAATACCACCTCTGGCTGGTCTCAGAGTGGGGTGGGAGTGGGGATTTTGCACTATCCTCTTGCCACGCCCATCAAGCCACGCCCACAGAACTGGTAGTAAAAACAATTGGATTTCACCACTGCTTAAGACTCTTTTCATCTTTATTCATCTCCCTTAGATATACCTCAGCCTTTCTTAAACATGATACCAGAACTAGATGCAATATTCTATGTGTAAACTGACCAATGAAGAAGAGAAAGGACTGATGATGTCTCCTGGTCTTGACACTAAATCTCTGTCAGTACAGCTGAGGGCTCATTTGTTTGTTTCTTGTTTGTTCTTGGAGGGTTTTTCACAATGTTCAGATCATTTTCATGTACACTTCTGTCTTCCTGATTTCCTCCAACCTATACTAGTGTGTTTACTTTTTCTTACCCAGATGGAGAACTTTGCATTTGTCTGTGTTGAACTTAATCTTGTTGGTTTTTACTTGTTATTCCAGCTTATCAAGATTTGTCTAACTCTTGATAAAGACTTGTAAAGGAGTTGCTATTACCCTATCTCTTTGTGACATCTGCAAATTTGATAATTGTATTTTCTAACCCCTCATCCAAAAGGAGAGATCTGGAGGAGGAGTGAAATGCTCCCGGTTCGGACTGGATCACCAGATCTGGTAGCGATGGAGGCGGGTGGTTCGGAGAACCGGTAGCAAAAATCCCTGCCCCCCCCCTTCATGCCCAGCTGAGCCGCACAATCATCAGAGGCTTTTTTTTTTTTACTTTTAAAAGCATTTTTTCTACAACCTCTTCAGCCAAAAAATGCTTCTGATGATCGCGCGGCTCAGCTGGGATCGTCAAAGGCTTTTAAAAGGAAAAAACCTTTAAATGCCTCTGATGAGTTGCCTCATCGGCAGGGGCTTTTCAAAAAAACCTCTGCCGATCTGGAAGAAAAAGAAAAAAAGGGTTCGCCGAAAAGGTTGTAAAAAAAATGGTTTTAAAAGTAAAAAAAAAAAAAGACCACACCCACCCAGTCACATTACCCCCACACACACCAAGCCACGCCCATAGAACTGGTAGTAACAAATCTTAGCTTTCACCACTGATCTGGAGTATGCCACTTTGCAGCCTCTCTTGAATTCCTGATGGTTCCCCATTTACCTTGCTTGTGGGAACCTTGCCCAAAGTCTTCTCTGATGGAGAAGCCAGCAAAAAGTTGAGCGTCCAAGGCCAGCAGGCAGATAAGGTAAGATAAGGGACAAACAAATCTAATAAATAAATAAAATTAAAATAAAGAAGTGACTGCTGATGGGAGGGGGAGGAAGCAAGAGAGTGCAGAGTGGTACATGGGGTACACAAGAGGTGTTGCATGGATTGTCAAGGATATGTAGGTATGCGCCAGAAAGATACACAGTAAAATAAATATACAATAGATACTTTTCATTTAACAAAGGACACACCTGATGACAGCTTTTATGCTTGAGCTGCCAGTGTTTATGAATTCTCTATCGTTTTAACTTCTTTTTTGTTGGCTGAAAGCAACATACAGCTGACCATGCTGGAATATCGGTTTCTCCAAATAAATCAGCACATTTTCCATGATATGTACTTGCCTTTTATGTATTATGAGAGCAACTCATTGATTCTATTGAGAACTGTGTCCACTGAAGAGAGCCACAGTGGTGTAGTGCTTAGAGTGCAGTACTGCAGGCTACTTCTGCTGCCTGCCGGCTGCCTGCATTTTGGCAGTTCAAATCTTACCAGGCTCAAGGTTGACTCAGCCTTCCATCCTACTGAGGTAGCTAGAATGAGGACCCAAATTGTTGGGGGCAATAGGCTGACTCTGTAAACCACTTAGAGAGGGCTGTAAAGCACTGTGAAGCGATATATAAGTCTAAGTGCTATTGCTATTATTATCTTTGCCTTCTGATAACTTAAGCACAATCCCTGGAATAATGACAATGTCATTTTTGAATGCACCAATGCTGATCTCTGTCACAATGAGTTTCTTGTGGAGTTCTTCCATGATCATCTTTGCAAGCCACGTTCCACTGCAAAACTTTGGAAGGTTCAAGTTCCTCGTTAAAATGATGGGAGATCCTATCTTCAATTCTAGTTTACGTGGTAATATTTCAACAGAATCAAGATATACTATTGGAAAATGAGTAGCGTTAGTGCCTTGACATACAGCACGGAAGAAACTGTATTCTTTTATCATACCAGAGAAGAGTCTAATGGATGTAGAATTCATACGTCTCATCATTTCGTTGTGAAGAAACAAAGAAGAGTTCTTTTGAGAACAGTTCTGCAGGATGGCCAAATGTTCAGCTGTTGAAATCTATATATTCTTCCATAATTTACCACTTTGTGCAATAATTCCTGATTGTCATCATTTTGATTAATTGTATGCATGACAGTGATGGCAGACTTTGGCCATGGCACCAAATCAGCAGAAATGTTATATTGTGTAAGTTGTGTATTTGCCTCACTCTTTCTCTGTTGAGGTCTTGTTGTCAAAGGTGGTATTGTCACATAATTAATGTTTTCCACATATTCTCAGATTGATGTTCCCTTCCCTTCTCTATCTTTTCTTGTCTCCTCATTCTGTAAATTTCCATGTGATTCTGGAGACATGCAGTCATTTCAATTTCTATCTTTCCTCCTTGATCCATGCTGACAATGTTTGGTGTCATCTCTGGACCTTGAATGGTCTGTTTGATCTCCAGCACCCAAGGGGTCAGTCTACACCATGGGTCCTCAAACTACAGGCCGTGGGCCACGAGTGGCCTGCTGAAGCAATTAATATAGCCTGCGGAGCACCATGAGGTTGCCCCACCCACATTTCCCCACCCAGCCTTCAACAGAGCACAGTACTTGCCTTCAGGAGCCCTGCGGGCTAGAACCAAAAGGTAAGCTCAACAATTTTGACCTGCAGAATGCTTGTGGAGGTGTGGGGGGTTGAAAGGAGGCCCCAAAACAGACAAAAACGGCCCATTTTTGGCCAAAAAATGAGCCGTTTTGTCTGGTTTTAGCCTGCAGAATGCTTGGTGAGGTGGGGTGGTGGTGAAAGGAGGCCAAAAAACAGGCAAAAAAGGCCCGTGTTTCACCTTCCCCACCTCCAGAAGATAGACAGAGATAGAGAGAGAGGGGGGGAGAAAGAGAGAAAGGGAAAGAAAGAGAGAGGAAGAGAGAGAGAGAGAAACAGAGAGAGAAACAGAGAGGGAGAGAGAAGGAGAGAGAGGGGGGACAAAGAAAGAGAGACAGAGAGAGAAAGAGAGAGAAAGAGAGAGAAGGAAAGAGAGAGAGAGAGAGAGAGAGAGAGAGAGATGGAGATGTCTCAAGCTCCTTGGGGCTGACAAAAATTGCTGCAAAACTGAGTTTCCTGAAGTGGACCATTAGACTCCTAAACAACTGAAAAAATGATCTAGTAAAAAGAAAAGGCAACCAAAAGAGCAACATGCAAACAAAAGCCAAAAACAAAACAAGACCCAGGAGCAAAACAAATTGAAGTTTAATTTGTGTGCATTGTTCAATTGGCCACGCCCACCTAGTCACATGACCACCTAGCCACACCCACACCGCCGATCTGGCCACCCAACAGTCTGAGGGACTGTGAACTGGCCCCCTGTTTAAAAAGTTTGAGGACCCCTGGTCTACAATCAATTTCAGAGTAGGAAGCACTTGAAAAATGAATCAGGATGGGCAAGGATTAAGGTATATTGGCCAACATATTGGAATAACACCAGAGATCCACCTGCAGCCACAACAGTTCGCTTGGTGACTTTTACCCCAACCTACCTCACAGGATTGTTGTGAAGAAATATAAGAGAATGGAGCACTATGTTTGTGCCTTGGGTTTCTGAACGAAGGTGTGATATAAATACATGTACATGTGTGTCTGCCATAGAAGGAGCACATAAGGTTATTTGATCTTTCTTAATGCTCCTTTAAAGTAGTTCCTTTAAAAGTCACGTAATGAGTCAATTCCTTGTGGCTCGGTGGGGGAGGGAGGGAGGGATTATGAGACTGACTGGGAAACTGTCATGGAACATTGAAAATGTAGATCATGTGGCCATAGCAGTATTATTATGCACAAAGGTAAGCTTCAACTACGATCCAAAGTTTCCTTATTCATATGTGTTGAATTTTAATATGAACAGATCAAAAATATATTTAAATGTAATTCCAGATAATATGGTGCCTTCTCTTAAGAGAAGTATACATAAGTAGTTCTATGGGACAGATTTTTAAAACAACAATCAATTAAGTGAAAGGCCAATATACTGTAGTGTATAGATGGTAAGGAAAAAAGTTATTACTTGTAAATACTGGGTATGTTTCTGATGAATAGTATTATTAGTAATCACATTAATTACAGAGTTTTAGAAGAAACAGACATAAATTTACACAGCATTCATTTTTCCCCCTATTATAGGATCAGAAAGGAAGAAGATTCTGTATTAATTTGCCATGGAATGTTAAATATTCTTTTCCCCCCCTCATTCTTCCATTAAAAAAACAATATATTTGCATTTTTGCCAGAGAAACTTTCTCTGGTGGAGTTTATTTAGTTTATTTTCTATTTTGTTCTGTTTCTAAAAATGTGATGATATTTGAGAAAAAAAATCATTTTTCTTTCTGTCCCTATTGCTATCTAATAATAACTAAGGAGAAATAAGATAGTGAGTGGAAAGTGAACAGTGAAGGACCCTGGATTTCATTTACTGTCAGAGAAATGTTCCCTGGTTGAGACCTAAAATTAATCTACTTTGTCCCTGACAAATCCAGTAAGATTCCAGTAGTGAATTTTTTTTAATGCATACATATTCAGTACCAGATGCAATAAAATATTAGAAACAATCAGCCTGAAGAAGGTTCAACACATACAGATATCTTTGAAACTCAGTTAATCAAGATGTCAAAGTAACTAAAACAGTTTTACAGATTTTTATTGAAAATAAATCATTTTATCATACATTGCAATGTACATTATTGTTTCCTCATAGAGCTTGATTATTCATTGACTCGCACTTTATTTCCAAAGTGTATCTCCTGCCCTCTTTAGTCCACTTTTTATAACTACATTTATAAAGGAAATTGAAAGCAACCATTACTTGGAATTTGGTTTCTACTTTCGTTTTTGTGAAGAAAGAGGGTTATTTTTTTTTTCTGGTAAGAATAATTGACATGAGATACAAATTGATGAAAAGACTGTACAATAGTGTATATCCCCTACCTTAAATGATTTGTTAAATATCTTTTGCAGCATGCATACCAAGCAATTACGAAATAATGTTGAGATTCAAAAGACTATTATTATTATATAATATAACAGTATATAGTATATCATACACAAATATTATACTCAATTTACCAAGAAGCATATCTGGGCATGGAAGGTTGTAAGTATACTAGACAGTTAAAGAAGGAAGAAGGAAGAACTACAAAGGTTTATGTGTGGCAAAATAATTGAATTCCAGAAGTGGCTCAGACTGTAGAGACAAACCAGGGAAAGTCAGTGGTAAGGGAAGCCAGCATAGCTCTTAGAGTTAGGGATAGGTCTACCGGGGGTCATGGTCAAAAACTAGAACTAGGGTTAGTTCCCAATAGGTTTTCTAAGGAATGCAAGGTTGATAGCTTTTCATTCAGAGTTGTTTGTGGACCACACTAAAATACATGGGAAAATCCCATTGAAAAATGAAAATGAACCTAGGCTTAGAGTTAAGGTTAAGGTTATGGATAAGTCGACTTGGAGTCATGGCCAGAAACAAATATTAGGGAAAGATTCTTAGAGAGAATTTCTGAGGAATACAACATTGACAGCTTTTAGTTCAGAGTTGTTTGTGAATCAAAGTAAAATACGTGAGAAAATCCCATTGCCAATGAAAATGAATTTAGGGTTAGAGTTAGGGTTAGAGTTAGGATTAGGGTAAGGATTACAGTTAGGGTTAGGTCTACTTGGAGTCATGGCCAAAAACTAATGTTGGGGATACATTCTTAAGGGTTTTCTAAGAAAAGTGACATTGACAACTGTTTCTTGAAAGTTGTTTGTGGACCACAGTAAAATACATAAGAAAAACCCATTGCCAATGGAAATGGATCTAGGATTAGGGTTAGAATTAGGGTTAGGGTTAGGGTTAGAGTTGGGCCTGCTTGGAGTCATGAACAAAAAATAATGCTAGGGACAAAATCTTAGAGGTTTCCTAAGGAATGCAACATTGACAGGTTTTTATTGGAAGATCATTGTGGACCACAGTAAAATACATGGGAAAATCCCTTTGCCAATAAAAATGAATCTAGAGTTAAGGTTAATTTAGGGTAATTCTACTTGGAGTCATGGCCAAAATTAATGCTGTGGATGGATTATAAATGGTTTTCTAAGCAAAGAGACTTTGATAGATTTTAGTTTGGAGTTGTTTGTGACCAGAGTAAAATACATGGGAAAATCCCATTGCCAATAAAAATGAATCTAGAATTAAGATTAGTGTTAGGGTAAGGATTAGGTCCACTTGGGATCGTGGCCAAAAACTAGTGCTAGGGATAGATTCTCAGAGGTTTTCTAAGCAAAAAGATGTTGACAGCTTTTTGTTCTCAGTTGTTTGTGGGCCATGGGAAACTCCCACTGAAATATGACAATGAATCTAAGGTTGGGGTTGGGGGTTCAGTTAGAGTTCGTGTTAGGTCTACTTGGAGTCATGGCCAAAAACTTATGCTGGGTATACTTTCTTAGTGGTTTATTAAGAAAAGTGACATTGACATTGAAAGTTGCTTGTGGACCAGAGTAAAATACATAGGAAAATTCCATTGCTAATGAAAATGAATCTAGAGTTAAGGTTAGGGTTATGGTTAGGGCTAGGTCTACTTGGAGTCATGGTCAAAAACTAGTGCTTAGGGATAGATTCTAATAGGTTTTGTAAGCAACGAGACTTCAACAGCTTTTCGTTCTCAGTTGTTTGGGGACCGTAGTAAAATATATCGGAAACTCTCACTGAAAAATGATAATGAATCTACGGCTAGGGTTACATTAGGGTTAGGTGTACTTGAAGTCATGGCCAAAAACTAATATTGGGGACACATTATTAGCGGTTTTCAAAAGAAAGTGACATTGACAACTTGTATTGGAAGTCCTTTTGTTGGAAGACACAGTAAAATACATGGAGAAATCCTATTGCCAATGAAAATGGATCTATATTAGGGTTCCCATTATGTTAGAATTGGGTCTTCTTGGAGTCATGGTCAAAAATTAATGCTATAGGTAGAGTCTTAGATGTTTCCTAAGGAATGCAAAGGTTGGCAGCTTTTCTTTGGGAGTTATTTGTGGACCAGAATAAAATACATGGAAAAATCCCATCACCAATGAAAATGGATCTAGGATTTGGGTTATGGTTAGGGTTGGGTCTAATTGGAGTCATGACTTAAAACTAGTGCTAGGGATAAATTCTTAGAGGTTTCCTAAGGAATGTGATGTTGACAGTTTTTTTGTTTGGAGTTGTTTGCAAACTACAGTAAAAGTTAACCAGATTTACCTAACAAGCACATAGTTCACTCAACAGCAGTGATTCACTGTGGCAAAAAAGGTCGTAAAATGAGGCACAACTCACTTAACTGCCTCACTTAGCAACAGAAATATCGGGCTCAGTTATAGTTGTAAGTCAAGGACTACCTGTATATAAAAGTAGAGAAAAAAATCAGATTAAAAAAAATCAAATCAAATGGAGAACTAATCAGATGGCTAAAATAATTCTATGCCCAGTAAAATGAAATAAAACAAAACAGGGGCCCTAAACAAATAATAAAACATCAAGGCCCGGCTTGGGTTCAAAGATAGGCTTTCAAAGCTTTTTGAAACTCTAGGAGAAAGGGTGTCATCAATATCTCTGAGGAGATGCTTTTCTACAGAATGTTCCTGGATAAAGTAATTTTGCTTAACAATGTCTGGGAATTAAGAGATTTATGAAAACAAGACAAGTTCATCAATGAACTTTTAATTTATGCTTCATCACCATCATCTTTTTGTTATTGTTTTGTAATCTGCCTAGAATCTCTGGAGTCTGTGGGATATAAACTGGTGAATGAATGAATGAATGAATGAATGAATGAATGAATGAATGAATTATTCAGGATAATCAAAGGGCATTATAAATATAGAGTGAAGACAGGAAGTATGAAGAGTATCCTCAACAGATGTTTCTTTGTCATCATCCTTTCTTTTTCTAGTTGAAAAATGTTAATAAAGTACCAAACATGAGCTAATAAGCCAGATTGCATGCCAAGAGTCCAACGATATAATTTTCAGAAGGAGGTTGCACTGGTTGTGGTGGGTCTATGTGTAACCTGTGAGAGAGAAGCAGAGAGAAGGTAACTGGACTGACAATTTGTCAGTTTTGTCAGAAAAATTGAGGTGAAACTAAAGAAAGTCAGTGGTGAAATGTAAAATTTGTTACTACCAGTTCTGTGGGCGTGGCTTGGTGGGGGGGGGGTTAATGTGACTGGGTGGGCGTGGCCAACTTTTTTTTTTTTACTTTTAAAAGCATTTTTTCTACAACCTCTGGTTGAAAAGGTTGTAAAAAATGCTTTTCAAAGCCTCTGCTTTTTAAAGCAGAAAAAAATGCTTTTAAAAGCCTCTGACGATCAGGCAACTCAGCTGGAATCGTCAGAGGCTTTTTAAGGCATTTTTTTAACAACCCCTTCAGCCAAGGTTTAAAAGAAAAAATGCTTTTAAAAGGATCTGACAATCCCAACTGAACCGCATGATCATCAGAGGCTTTTTTTTTTTACTTTTAAAAGCATTTTTTCAGCCGAAGAGGTTGTAGAAAAAATGCTTTTAAAAATTAAAAAAAAGCCTCTGCTGATTGCGCGGCTCAGCTGGGCACGGGGGGGGGGCAGAGATTTTTGCTACCGGTTCTCCAAACCACCTGCCGCCATCGCTACAGGCTTGGGAGATCCGGTCCAAACCAGGAGCATTTCACCCCTGAAGAAAGTGTTGTAAATGGTTTTATGTTATGTCACAGGTGAATCTGTGTGAGAGGAGCAAGCCAAAAGTCAAGATGGCAGTTGCAAAGTCTCATCCATTTTGTACATGTGATGACATTATATGAACATACAAAGAGGTGAGGCTTCAATTCAGTGGTGGGTTTCTACCAGTTCGCCCCGGTTCGGGCGAATCGGTAGTGGCGGCAATGGGAGGCCTCGCCCACTCACCCGGACATCATCATGGACACTCTGCGCATGCGCAGAAGGTTCTGCACATGCTCAGAAGCGCTGTGCAGGACCAAAGAGAGCAAGCGCGTGCATGTGCTCCTGGTTCCGAACCAGTAGCGAAGATAAGTGGAACCCACTACTGCTTCAATTGTAGAGTGAACATCACCATCTTGATTTTCACACACACACACAGAGACATAGACACATAGAATTTATATGGGTTTTGGCTTTTGTCTAATCTTGAAGGGGGAGGCCCTTTCCTTTCCTTTCCTTTCCTTTCCTTTCCTTTCCTTTCCTTTCCTTTCCTTTTCCCTTTTTCCTTTTTCGCTTTCCCTTTTTTCTTCCCTTCCTGAATATATCTATTACAGTCTATCCAAAGAGGTACTCCATTCTTTGGAACATCTTTTGGAGTTTGTCCACTACCAACCATCTCTTTGAGCGAGCCCTGTCTTAAAAGCCACACTTAGGCCTTTAATTGATAACTGACAAGTGCTTTTGAAAATGAAAACAACTTTACAATATACATATTAAGTGGCATTACTCTTTGTATTAGAACTCATCAGGCATTAATTAATGAGCTACTTATATCCCATAAGAAACAAAGATAAACAATTCTGATTAGAGCTACATTGTGCAAATATCTGATTCTTCTTTTTATGTATGTGAACACTTCCTCCGCTCCCTTTAAAACAGGCAAAGAAACGTAGTGTTATCCATTTAATTAAGAGGACTTGGGAGAACTGATCACAGTTTTGAAAGCTGAAGCTACTCCAGTGATATAAGTGCTGATCTGGAAAGCCCTTTTCACATTATTGTCTCAAAAAATTGTGTTTTCTTTTCTTTTCTTTTTTTTTCCTGAAGCCTCTTCAAGACTGAAAGACAATAATAGTAAGTCCAGTTGCGGGCAGTCTTGTCATGCATAACTCAGTGACAATTGCTTGGTTATCTCAGAGGAGTTCCACAAGGTCATGGAAAGCATAAAAAGTTTAAAAGAATAAGCATTTTAGTATTGGAAATGTTGTCATATTGGACTTTGTTAGAGAGCTTTGCAAACCCTGTGTAACAAATGATAAACAAGCACAGTATTCCCCATTAATCTGATTTCCTCAACTGAATGCTGTGTTTCACATTGGAATTTTTAATATATTCAAAAACCAGTTATTTACATTTGTAAAACTCTCATGAACCTTTTTTATAAAATTTAAAAAATCTCAGAGGGCTCAAGTCACTCTGGACTGGATGTAGAAATGAAATGGAATCTAATGCAGATGATGAATTACTCAAGTAAATGATCAAATGGCATTCTGAATTGCTACGTAAAGACATTATAGAATAAACATTAGCTAAGCTCTTTGGTGGAGAACTAGACTGGTGTACTGGTTAAGGCACCAGGCTATAAACCAGGAAACTGTGAGTTCTAGTTCCATTATAGACATGGAACCCAGCTGGTTGACATTGGCGTGCACTCTCTCCTTCAGCCCTAGAAATAAGCCAATGGCAAATCACATCTGGAAAGAAAAATTGTGAGAAAACTAACAGGGACTGGTCCAAGCAGTTTCCAGAGCCAACTCCATTTGAAAAGCACACAGAAAAGTGATAAAAGGTAAAGGTAAAGGTTCCCCTCGCACATATGTGCTAGAGATTCCCAACTCTAGGGGGTGGTGCTCATCTCTGTTTCAAAGCCGAAGAGCCACCGCTGTCCAAAGACGTCTCTGTGGTCATGTGGCCGGCATGACTAAACACCAAAGGGGCACGGAACACTGTTACATTCCCATCAAAGGTGGTCCCTATTTTTCTACTTGCATTTTTTACAAGCTTTCGAACTGCTAGGTTGGCAGAAGCTGGGACATGTAACGGGAGCTCATCCCGTTACGTGGCACTAGGGATTTGAACTGCTGAACTGCCAACCTTTCGATCAACAAGCTCAGTGTCTTAGCCACTGAGCCACCGCGTCCCTCCTAGAAAAGTGGTAGTTAGCATTAAAACAAATGCATTTTAATAAATCTATTTGTTGCATGCACCTGAAAGTTTCAAATATTTCTAGATCATGCTAATTGCCATACAGTGGGAAATATCTCAGTTTTGTCCCCCTGAAATTCTAATTTCACAGATCACAACATCAAATGTGTAGGGCCATTTAAAGGGAGTCATATCATGTTTTCTTCTAAATCCAGTGGGTGAATGCTGATAGTATTGTGGCTAAAACATGCCCACTGAGAAACAAGGACGTATGCATACCATAGTTAACTTCCAGAGTGCCAATTGCACAATCATATACCTGTATCATGTGCATATGTATTTATAAAGATAAGCAGCTGCTTTCCATATAGTTCCTTTCTTCTGGTCAAATCTGGAAAAGCCACTTAGCAATCGAGAAAGAAAAAATTGTGCCAGTGTCTCCAGCCATGCTTACTTAGGTCACCAGGTTAACAAACAGCCCAGCTGGAGGGCAGGAAATTAGGGGGGGGGGTTCAGGCTGCTGAGATCAGCAGCCCAGGTTTTTTTTATAGTGGAGCCCAAATGGACTCTAAGTGTTAAAAATATTGATGTTCCCATAATGAATTGTTGGGAATCTTCTGAGGAAAAAAAAAATGCTTTCCCTCTTGTATATATAATAGATGACTTTTTATTCTGGACATCAAAACAAGGGGATTGTAAATTTACAGAAGATAGATAGATCTCTCTCCCTCCCTCCCTCCCTCCCTAAGGTAAGGTCAGAAATGTACCGCTGTAGCTTCCTATCATTTCTTCCCCTCACAGTTTATATTTGCACCCAAAGTTATTATGGACTAATAGGAACAGGACAAAAAATAAAAAGCTTTCCTTTGGTGTTTTGTTGGTAATTGAAATAAAATGAACAGTGGACTTAGAAAGCATAAACGGAAAACTGCTGTTTGGTTTTTCTGCTTTTCACACTTGCATCTTGGAAACGAGGCACCCATGCTGCATTTCAATATATAGATCAGAGGCACTTCTGGCAAACCTGTGGCCTAAATTGATTTTCTTTTCATTTAAGAAAGGGTTAAGTCTATGAAACAAGAAGGGGAGAGGGGGAAAAAAAGAAATTAACTAAAGTAGGGCCCTTGTGATACAATGACACTTGCTCTATGCTCTTAGAGAGAGAGAAAAAACACAATGATAAAACACCACAAAGAGGAGTGTTATGAATTTTATTAATGACTAGAAGACAGTGTGCAAAACATCAAAGGTCTGTGGAAAAGATTAATGACCCCGTGTGAGACTGTTTAATTACCTCCAGCTAATTAGATTCTTGACCAAATTTTTAATATCTGCATTCCTTCTAAAGCCTAATTGAGATTCCACATTATTTATCAATCTTTCAAAAAGCCCTTAGTGTGCTGGTTTTTTAAAGGGTTTTTTTTCCCCCTTTTGCACTTTGACTCCATTTATGGTCAATTATTAAATAAATAGCAAAGTAACTGTTCACCACAAATTGTATATGTGGAATGCTTTATGCCTGTTTATTTTGACTAGGAGACTATCATTGGCAGCATCTCCTCTTCATAATGAAGCACTCTAACTAATAAATTGACTGAGTCCACTGTAAACAGGGTTGATAGTATTTTGGTTATCCATGCTGGGCTTGGGAACGCCTCATGTGGTTTTTCAGTAAATGAAGCCTTTGCTATTGTCAGTTAATCCTTCGCTCAGTTTACCTTGGTCCAATCCCAGAGACAGGATGGGAATGTTTATTATACAAACCAGAGAAGACTGCCAGGGCTTCGTTGCATGTTTTCATTTATTTGAGATTGCTTCATTGCTGCTAGAAGAGCCCTTCCAACAAACTGGTCTTGGTATAAAATAATTAATAATTGGAAAAAACCAACCACATCACTAGTAGATGTTTACAGTGGCCTCCATAAAATGCCCATCTTCTTTCTGTGTAGTCCTGTATAAGCAGAAAGATGGAATGTCCAGTCCATAGTCTAAATTCTGTGTTTGCAATAAGCACATAAGATCCAAGCAGGGCAACATCCTCATTAAATTAATGGGGTTGCAGCATCACAGCATAGTTCATTAGTAGCACCTAAGACTATACATGTTCCATTTTCTGAATAATATGCACTGCTGGATTTTAAGATAATTTATCAAATCCTCTACATTTTATGAAAGATGAATTTCAAGAGGTGCTAGACTGAAAGCCCAAGCTACCCTGTTTCTCCTAAAATAAGACATCCCCCGTTAATAAGCCCAATTGGGCTTTTGAGTGCATGCACTAAAATAAGACACCCCCCCCCGAAAATATTTAAATGCATGCACAGCCAGTTCCCACCATTTCCTCTGATTTCCTCCATGTGCCCCAAAATAATAAGACCTCCCCAAAAATAAGGCCAAGCACTTATTTTGGGGTTCAAAAAAATATAAGACAGGGTCTTATTTTTGGGAAACCACAGTGCAAGTTACTAGCCAAGAATGTAGTCAAATGAAATGAAAACAATAATTTACAAGAAGCTAATCTTGATTTTAATTTAAAACTTAAATTTTAAGATGAATAATTAAATTAAATGATCAAAGTGAGAATTAAATTGAAATTCGATGATTAAATTAAAAATCGTTTGAGTTCATGGTTAAAAAAAATGTTTTCCATAATTTCATAAACAGACATTTTCAAAATCCAACATTTATTCCTTGCCTTTTTAATAAAGAGAGCTATTCAGATCTTCAGTGGACTATGTCACTTTGTTATGACTTAGCATTCCTTTAATTCACAGCGACAAAACCACTTCTCTTCATCAAGGATAACAAAATGAACCCATCTATATTCCTCTGACCAAGTTAGGACATTTAGGATAATTATTATCTTATTAGGATAAGATCCAGGTGGAAGCTCCTTCCAGATGTTGCCACTCTTCAAGGATCTCTGCTGATCCGCATGTATTTGACACTGGAATCTGTGGCTTCAGTGAAAGCAAATGAACCATGAATAACCTACTGAAGGTGAAAAAGGGCCTGGTGGCTCAGCAGACTGATAGCATTGTGATTAACACCAGCTGTCTGTAATTACTGTAAGTTCGAATCTCACCAGGCTCAAGGTTGACTTAGCCTTCCATCCTTTCTAAGGTAGGTAAATTGAGGACCCAGTTTGTGGGGGCAATAAACTGACTTTGTATAAATATACAAAAGTATGAAGGCTATTGCTTAACGCATTGTAAGCCGCCCTGAGTTTCCGGAGAAGGGCGGCATATAAATCAATTTTTTTTAAAAAAAATATAGACCCTATGAATCTCCAGCTGCCAATTATTTATATCTGGGATTCTGTGAGACTTCATGATACTAAATCGCATGATAAGTGTATATCCATACTTTAAGAAGAATTTCAGAAGAAGAAAAGAAGTTCAGAGAAAGACAATGAAGAGAAAGGAAAAGCTTCAAATTAAGTCCTCTAAAGCGAGATCAAAGGAACTGAGTAAATTCAGCTTTGACATTTGAGATAAAATGAACTTAATTATTCATGTATTGAGATGTATGTGGCTACCCATCCTATCATGGCAACTCTGGATGGCTCACAATAATAAAAAAAAATACCTTACATATGAAACTCAGAAACAATCAACATATAAAACCTATAATCGCTGCTAAGATTAAAAACAGATCTAATAAACTAAGAATAGTCATGGGTGCCATATAAAAACTCCCAATCTCCCTGCCCTACAGGCAGATTTTTAAGATACGTTACAGGCCAGCAAGGTCAGAGTGAATCTAATCTCAGGGGATATGATGTCCCAAATAGTAAGCATTGCAACAGAAAAGGCCCACAGCAAGGGGACATTCTTTAATTGACCTCTACCATTCATTTCTTGCTCCAAAAGATTCCATATCTGCTCAACTTCCAAGTGTACCCAAAGAAGAAAAGTGTAAAATAGTCCATTAGAATTGTGCAATTATTGAATTTTGAGATTCTATTTGAAGATGATTTTATTGAATTTCTGAAATGCACTGCATTTCCAAATCAAAGCCACACTTTGATTCACATCATCAAACTTGTACAACTAACCTGAATTGTAATCAATTTGGAAGTCTTTCATGTACGTACACATGCCATTTTAGCAGCTAGAAAATGAGTCAGAGAATTGATTCAGGCATCCAAATAAAATTAATTCACTGAATCAAACAATTTGAACTGGAACATCTTGGCAATTCACTTCAAATCAGAATTGATTTACCAGGTCTTCTAGATTTTTTTTTTTTTTTTTTTTAAAGGAGCTATTGGCAAATGGAAATGTCATGTTTGTTATTATAAGCATGTAGCCACATGGTATGAAGTTTAACCTATTATTAATTTAAAAAATTAGTAACTTCTCAAATGGCATGCCGTCAAGTAAGGACTGTGATTTCCATTTTGTATGTTTCACCAAACAGATCTTGTTTCCGATTCAGTGCTTCACTTGTTTTACTGAACTACATTAATGTTACAGTAATAATGTTACAAAAATTATGCAGGATTTATTCCCCTTTCACTTTATACATATGTATAACTTACAGTGGCCCTTTTTCCTTCCACATGAAGGAGTATTGCTGGCAGAAACCATCCATGATATGTTATAATCTCCAATCGTCAGGTCATTTAGAAATACTTCTATAGTTTCCTTTCCACACATCATGGACTCAAAATAACAATTTTCTCTCCTGAGAAGGCCTTTGAAGCTCTTGGTAATGAAATTACCAATAGAAGCTGCACAGGGGTGGGGTCTACTCACCTTTACTAACAGTTCGCAACGGGGCCGTGCATGCTCACTTCGCTCGCATGCAGCCGTGCTCTTCTGCGCATGTGCAGAAGCGTTCTGATGACATCAGGGTCGGTGGGTGGAGCCTCCCTCCAGTTTTACTACTGGTTCTATAGAACCAGTCCAAACCAGGGGCAACCCACCACTGAAGCTGCACCGTGTTTTTATTTTATCTCTGATAACTTTCAAATGGAAGTTGTTTAGAGGAACAGGTTGGAATAAAAAAAAAAATTAAAAGAGAAAACATGTGGTTTAACCAAGTGGTTAACTAGGCATTCTAATAAATCTTAACCTCTTCTTTCTTCTTCTTCTGCAGAAAATGCATTAGTTGATGTGCTGAGAGAAATTTAAAGTGAAATGTCATTTGGCATAACAGGTATGCATAAATGAAAATCAAAATCCTGAAATATTTAAGAACAGAAAGAGTTCATTTCATAGACTATATCTATGCCAGATTAAATCAAATGGATTTAAACTGTGCTTTCTCTATTTTCTCCCTATTCTAAAAAACAAAATGTCCAGACATTTTATATAAAGACAAACAGAAATTGAGAATAAATATGAACTATGTTTATACATTTTAATTTATGTTAAATTTATTTATTGGATTTATAGTCATTGGACAGCAGGGGTGTTTAAAAGAGTTTGAATTAATAAATCAGAAATATGGCAAACCTTAATTATGCCACATAAATTAAAATTAAAATAACCTAATAGAAACTATTTTATTAAAAGCAAAGCAAAAAAATACAGTGCAGTTGACCGAGATAACTAGGATATTAAACTAGAAGTAGATAAGGATGAAAGAGTGCCAGTTTGGTACAGTGGTTAAAATGCTGAACTAGAACCAGGGGACTGTGAGTTCTAGTCCTACCTTAGGCATGAAAAAAACAGTGGGATGACTTTGGGCCAATCACTCTCTCTCAATCCAGCCCAGCCCACCCTACCTCACAGGGTTGTTGTGGGAAAAATAAGAGGAGGAAGGAGTATTCGGTATGTTAGCTACCTTCAGTTATTTATAAAGCAATAAAAGCAGCACAGAAATAAGTAAATAAAATAAATAAATAAACTAAATTACCAGATAACACCAAGACCCACCTCCAAGATATTTGGCAGCCTGAGAAGGAACATAAAATAATTTTCTGCTCCTAGTCAAAGAGAATAGAATCCAAGGTCTACCAAGATATTTCAGAACCAGAGGAGAAAATTATCCTTGAAACTGTCTGGTTTTTATCTAATGCAAGTTGTTGGCTATGGGCAAATAAGCTTCAGCAATTTACTGTATTTTTCAGAGTATAAGACGCAGCTTAGTTTTTGGGGAGAAAAATAGGGGTGGGGGAATTTGCCTACCAGATATTCACATGGCTAGTGTCCTTAGAAGTGGTGGGTTGCTACCGGTTCGCCCCGGTTCTAGCGAACTGGTAGTGGCAGTGGCAGGAGGCTCCACCCACCTGCCCAGATGTCATCAAATACGATCTGTGCGTGCGCAGAAGCTTTGTGAGCGAACCGGTAGCAAAGGTAAGTGAAACCCATCCCTGGTCCTTAGTCTGGTCAGCTTCAGCACATTAGTTTGCTGGTTTTGAGCACACATGCATGCTTTTTATCCCCTGCTTGGGGATAAAAAACAGCTTCTAAAGCACAGCTGAGAGGGAGCAGCAATGAGTAAAGCAGGCAAAGCAGGAGATTGCTTCACTCGCTAGTGCCTCATTAGGACTGAAAAAAAGCTTCCAAAGCACAGCTGAGAGTCACAGGGAGCAGGCAAAGTTTGGAAGATCGCTTCACTTGCTAAGGCTGAGAAAAAGCTTCAAAAAAGCTACATTCTGAGTATAAGAAGCCTCTTTTGGGGGTGGAGTGTGTCTTGCACTCTGAAAAATATGATAGATCATGCTAAACAAGTTTCTATTTTAATTTTGGAAAACATTGGAAAATGAAGAACAAACAATAGCAAAATTGCAACTATAAACAGGCCACTAAAACCTCAAAAAAGGCTACTTTTTTCTTTTTAAAAGCACAGGCATGTAATCAAACTGGCTCAAATTCAGTAAAGGTACATAAAGATGAAAGAGTGCCAGTTTGGTATAGTGGTTAAAGTGTTGAATAGAACCAGGAGACAGTGAGTTCTAGTCCTACCTCAAGCATGGAAAAAATGGCTGGGTCGGTATTTTTTGCACATCGGATGCTGGTCCTGCATACATCCAAAATTGGATTCCATGTCCTGAAAATATTCTAGCATATTTTAGCATTTCTTTTCCCCTGAAAGCTTTCCACAGTTGTTCTGCCCCAACTACGGATCCCAAAGAATGTACCACACACAAACTCCGAACAAAACTCAGTTTATTTCAAAACACAGTCTTTTGCAAATGCAGGCTGTTAATAAAATGTTCTTAACAACCTGCCAGAAATTCCACAGATCAGATAGAGTCTTACTAGAGTTGGCAGAAAGCCCAGAAGCCAGATTTGCAGAGAAAATTCAAACTCAATGATCAGCAAACGAACGGACGAACACACGTTGTTCCTGCAGTTTTTTACAAGCTGTGTGCAAACTTAAATAGGCTAAGGGAGTGGCCAATTAGCCCCAAGCCTTACTCTCGAGGAGACCTCCTCCTGAGTAACCACTCCTGCCTTTTGGCAGCTCTGCGTACTCGTGCATCGAGAAGAGGCTCCTCCACTTCATCCTTTTCACTTAAAGGAGCCTTTGGAGGTTCTGAAGGCCCTGGCTGAATCCCTGCCTCTGGCACCACATCTTCTTCAGCCTCCTCGCTGTCCGATTTGAGCGCCGGCTGCACAGGCTGCTGGCGCGACACCACACCAGCCTCCTCCTCGTCCGGATCAGCAACAATCCGCGCAGGCCGCTGGTGGGCCACAACAACAGTCCAGTATCCACTGCCAAGAAATTAATCTTTTTTTTTTTTTTTTTTACTCCTTCTCAGCATGATCTAAATGACTTTACTTTAGGTGAATCCTAATTGTTAAATGTTTGGTCAGTTCTAATAAAATAATCGCATCCATACCAAATTACTAGTGGCCCATCCCAAATAAGATTAGCTTTTCATTATTCATAAGGTCCCAGCTATAGTCCCAGTGCTGCACAAATGGCTCAGAAGTGACAGGTTCATCCAAAGCCCTAGAATGAAACAGCACAATACTTTGATTGGTTATTGTGGCACATGGGTATTACAGGACGGGGAGCTTACATGGCATCCGTCAGATATATAAAACCCAACATTTAATGCTGGCATCATTGCCTTTATTTTCTCCACCCCCTTATCATTAACTCGGTCCCTTTTATTGTTTAAAGGTAGAAGTGGCAGCTTTATTTACACTATCCCCTCCCTTCCAGGAGAAAGCATTAGAAACGGTGCTACAAATCAATGCAGATGAAAAGAAAGGGTGATCTTGTCAGCAGGCAGCCTTTCTGTGGTAGAAATTACAGATTCTTTGCAGATGAGCAGATGCTAAATGCAGGCATCCATATTACCTGTGGGCAAAAGACTGACCTTTTTTTTCAACCAGCAATTCATACCAAGTTCTGATCTTACCTAGGTGCAGCACTTCAGAAGGCTTGTGAACCTGATTTTCATTGACAGAGTTGCCCAAAGAGAACAAGAGTATGTCCAAGGCTTTTTAAAGCTTCTTGAGTCATGTGGATTATGTTCCACCATCTGTTATTATTTCCATGCCTTTGATTTTTCCACTGTTGTTCTCCCTATTTCCCTAGTCTAGAAGGAAAAGCAAATGTCTATGTATAGATAGTTCTCAACTTATGACCAGTGGCTAAACAAATGTTTGAAGTTATGACTGAGTTATGACCCAGATTCAAAGTAGTGACTGTTGGGCCTCCACCACAGTCACATGATCAAACTTCAGGTGCTCAGAACACAAACATGTTTATGGTTGTTTACAGAGTCCTCTAGTCACATGACTGTATTTTATGAGGATTTTGCCAAAACGTACACCCAATTTTCAGCAAAACTCTGCTGAAAGCGATCCATTGGTTCACTTAACAACCACAGCATTCGCTTTATGACTGCCACGTTCACTTAATAACTGCCACAAAAAAAAAGAGGTGATAAAATCAGGTCGGTTAGGTGAACAACCCGTTTTAGGATCGTTCTGGCACATGACCACAATGGGGAGTCTCCATTACAGTTGTATGTCGAGGGCTACCTGTAACCTCAAATTGTACCATCCTCATACCACAGGGTTGGTATCAGGAGAGGCAGGAAAGAGCCCCAGCAATTGTTGAAATACACACATCTTTACCAGACACAAAACAAATTAAGGAAAGCCCAGATATAATCTGAGCATTGCATTCTATTTTTAAAAGCTAAGATTTCCTCAGCAATGCTGTATAGTACCATTATTACATTTTGTCATAGCAAATTTCCAAACTGGAAACAGGACTTTATTAAAGCACATAGGCTAGGCTAGGCTAGGCTAGGCTAGGCTAGGCTAGGGTAGAGTAGAGTAGAGTAGAGTAGAGTAGAGTAGAGTAGAGTAGAGTAGAGTAGAGTAGAGTAGAGTAGAGTAGCGTAGCGTAGCGTAGCGTAGCATAGCATAGCATAGCATAGCATAGCATAGCATAGAATTCTTTATTGGCCAAGTGTGATTGGACACCCAAGGAATTTGTCTTTGATGCATATGATCTCAGTGTACATAAAAGGAAAAAAAGAAAAAAATATACAGTATTCATCAAGAATCCTAAGATACAACACTTAGTAATAGTCATAGGTTACTAATAAGCAATACTTAATATTTGGATACTTGATTTATCATGAAGTCACCCACAGTATTTGGTTTGCCGTTAAGTCATGGCATTTCTTCTGAGAATGTAGACTCTCCTATCACTACACTGCACAGTGATGATTCCAGATCATCCAGTGCATACAGTAGTGGGTTTCAAATTGGACTCGCAATGAATCAGATCACAAACCTAATATAGCATATAATTACAAGCCATCAGGCTGCCTGGGATTCATATCTCCTAGACCCCATTTAAAAGTTTATTGCTTAGTACATCCCAGAACAAAACAATAGCAAAAACAATTCTGGAAGCTTGTAGGATTTGAGGATGGTAATAATATTTCTCATTTTTTTAAATGAAAACCTTATTCTGAAACTTATTTCTCCATCTCTTTTCACTCTGGATGTTTGTGTTTCTCTGCTACAGTTTTCACTTTCTCTACCTTGACATCTGGCCCTCAAAAACACAACTGGCAGGAGGATGAAATAGTTATAGAGAACTTCTTTATCCTTGTCTTTCCCACTGGGAAAACACAACAAGGACCACAACCACCTTCTCACTTAGAGATTTCCAAAAGCCATGCCACAAACTGTGATTGGTTCTCCCAGTAATTTTCCAAATGCAAAGTCTAAGAGGTCTTTTTCTTCCTTTTTTCAAAGAGCGGCTGTATAATAAAGGGTAACACACATGCAAAGGCTTTCCTAGTAACTCAAGTGCGACATAATGCGGCAAATAATTACAATGACCTTTAGTTCACCCATATTTAAACAAAGGTTAAGCTACCCTTTAGTAAAACAAATATTTCCTCTGGTCCAATAATAACAGCAGGCACAACCAGGATCTATTGACAAACCAAATTGAAAACTGTTAAAAATACAACATTCCCTAACCTAGAGAATTATACAAAATCCAGTGCAGCTCAGCATAAACAGGTGAAAATATTTGATAACAATTGTTATTATATTTGCTTTGTCATGTTCGGCATAGCATCCTCAGTATTTCTTCCAATACCCCCACCCCACCCCCGCCTTGCCACTCAAGTTCTACTGCTTGACATGCCTGGCAGCAGGAGGAAGAGAAGAAGACACAAAAGAAGGATGAGATGATGTTATTCATTCCTGGCTAAAGCTTGTAAACAATTTACATTTTTATTTGGTGGTCTAGAATAAATGCACAATTCTTTAAGTAACTGGGACTCAGATACTTAGACTTGGAAAAATAAACTTACAAGAAGGTTCACATTGTTGTCCAGGAAATGGCTTATAGGTTTTATTTAGTTTCTCATGCTCCAAGCTTTAGCACTTGACCAGATAAGGGCCAGGTGTGCTTTGCACATTTAATTTGTTTAGTCTGCAGCAAATTCAAGCAGCTCTTTGATCTCTACAACTGGGACTGGCTTCTACTGTCAAATCCTTGGGTTGACTATAATAGTTCCATTCCCCCAGAACTTCATCTCATGGACTTTCATAGAATGGAGTAAGTTAAAGTCTACCAAAGCTATTGCTCCGCAATTGACTATTTTCTAACCATGTCCATGGTCTACAATATTGCAAAACTTGTGCACAGCAATCGTATTCAATTCAAATTCTGTTTCTGATTCCAGCTTTGGGGTTTGACTGTTTAAAGTCGAACCGATTTAAAATGGCCTTGAGTTAAGATCAAGATTTGTCCAATTGCTCAATTTTTGGGGGAAGAATGGAATGAAAGATCAAGGATGGCAGACCTCTAGAACCCATTAACTCTCCCAAACTTGAACTGGATCATTTAAGCTTTTCTACACAATGCATTTTTAAAATATTCCTCCTGCATCTTTCTAAAACAGAGTAAGCATGAATAAGGAAGGCTCAGCACACCAGTTTCCAACAAGTTCAGCAAAAAGTTTGGGTGAACCAAAAGTGTTTTCCCCAAGTGAGAATAAAAAAAAAATGTTTTAAAATGTTTTTTTTTTCTTTTAAAAAATGCTTTCTTTTTTAAGGGCAAGGGCTTGGCATGAACTGAAAAATTATCACTGATTTTCCTTTCTAAAATGGCATGTTTTGCCTCCTTGATCACAGGGCTTTTTGTGGTGCCAGGAAAGAAGCATAACTGGATGGCATATCTGATGCCTCCTAAAAACAGTCTCTGGATGTGATAGGTGTACGGATGAAAACATATTAGAAGAATTTGGTATTTTCTGGGCAGGACTCAGAAGAATTCCTATCAAGGTGTCCTGATGGAGTGATATAGCTTTGTTAATCCTGATCAACAGGTTTTGTGAGGTGTCAGGATGGTCAGAATAGCAAGCTTATTTATTTATTTATTTATTTATTTATTTATTTATTTATTTATTTATTTATTTATTTATTTATTTATTTATTTATTTATTTATTTATTTATCAGACTTATATGCCGCCTTTTCTCCATAAGGACTCAGGGCAGCTCACAGCAATAAGCAACAAGAAGTCCAGATTAAAATTCAGACGATAAAAGAATCTAAAATTCCCATTAAAACCGCTTCAGTCCAGGTCAGCCTGGCAAAACAACCATGTTTTAAGGTCACGGCGGAAGGAGCAAAGGTCGGGGGCCACCCGGAGCTCCAAGGGGAGCTGATTCCAGAGGGTAGGTGTGCCTACAGAGAAGGCTCACTCTCTAGGGGCCGTCAGCCGACATTGCTTGGCAGAAAGCTTGCCCCTTTCTGAGAAGGATCAACTAATAAACTGTAGGACTTGGTTGTATCATGATTGTAGTTTGCTGGTATACTCGGTGTGAGTTACTTAGCTGAAACAGCAGGAGACAGTGGTCCATCATGACACAATGCCTCAGAGAAAGAGACTGGCAGAGAAAAGTGGCACAAAACCACAGTACTATTTTGAAGGACACGCTGTATCTCATTTCCAAGTCATTGCAAAGGCAGATCGAATTGGTCTTCAGCTGTTCCACATTTAAATTAGTGTTCCTTCTTCTGCCAACCTAATAATCTACAGTTCCTCATTGACATTGGTGGTGATTTCTCTCCATCTCTTATTGTCTGCTTGAGGATGCTAAGAATGCCTCCTTCTATTTTCAGGACACTGCTATCCATTAACATTTTAACTTTGGCTGCCAGAGAGACTGGGCATATGATTTCTCCAGATGCCTTTGCACTGCTAATGTCTAATTTTTCTTATACACAGGTTTAGCACACTTTTGAAGACCTGTGTTTATAAAAAAAACAAAGCAAATCCCATTATGTGCAGAAGAGTAAGCTAAACCAGGAAGATCAGCCATGTTCTGCCAGCTGTATGTTGCTGGTTCTGTCTCAAATAAATTCATTACAAATATTTTCTGCTTGTACCCCAAGATATGATTATACTTTTTATTACCTGCTTATTCCTACCCAATTTAGTATGCAATATGAACTATCTCTAGGTGCTGCTGGACATGGTCATTTATTACCAAAAAAAAAAAAAACTGGCATTCTCTTGCAGGATTTTCCAGTTTGGTACGTATCAGTAGTGGGTTGCCCCCGGTTTGGACTGGTTCTCAAGAACTGGTAGTAAAACTGGCGGGAAGCTCCGCCCACTCACCCGGACATCATCAGGAAGCTTCTGCACATGTGCAGAAGAGCGTGTGTGCACAAGCGAAGTGAGTCCGCACGCGGCCCCGCTGTGAACCGGTAGTAAAGGTAAGTAGAACCCACCCCTGGTACATATGGAAGCTGGGATTAAATTGATAAGAGTTCTATCTGTTGTCCCTTTTAATCAGAATTATAAATCACAGTTTTCTAGAAGAGAGATAGACCCATGCTTAAAAATAAAAATGAACAATAGAGACAGACACCCTGCCTTCCCATTCATATTCCTAAGACATCTGGAGGATTTTTAAAGTAATTAGGTCTTGGCTTTTAAAACAACAACAACAAAAAAAGCTAAGCAAAATCAACAAAGAAACAAAAAAGAAAACTTTTTCTAGTACAAAGTTTCACCCGCTGATTTCAGTTTGCCATGTACTTGCTAAAAGTTTGTTTCCTTTTTTCATTGAATGTTTCAATCAACATTTGAAAGACTTGCTACAGGTAACATTTGTAATATTTATTCAATCACCAATGATGCATCCTGCATAGCTCAGCCTGATTACTATTTAGAGAGTAGAGTAGAGTAGAGTAGAGTAGAGTAGAGTAGAGTAGAGTAGAGTAGAGTAGAGTAGAGTAGAACAGAACAGAACAGAACAGAACAGAACAGAACAGAACAGAATACTTTACTGGCCAAATGTGATTGTACACACAAGGAATTTGTGTCCAGTGTATAAGCTTTCAGCGTACACACAAGTAATAAGTGATAAATCATGATCATAATAATAAAATACAATCATCATAAATCATAAGATACAGCATTCAGTAATAGTCATAGGATACTAAATAAAAGCAATCAAGATAAATCATAATACCGGTAGGATATTAAATAAATAAATATTATCCCTGAGGAACTAATACTGCTATCAAATAGTAATCAATTATTCCAATCACATCAACAGATGCCATTGTACACTCTACACTGTACATGTAGTAATCATGGGCGTGTGTCCCTATCTGGGATGCTATAAAAGCTGGTCAATGAATTTACACCCTGTTACTTATTCATGAGTGAGCTGTGCCCCTGAATTTTAACAGGCTATGCCTTAAACTATTAGCTGTATATCTGCTTTATGTGATGTTCCCACATAAGCTGGCAGTCCATCAATTCGGTGTCCATACATTTCTCTGAAAGCTATATTATAATTAGAGCTTAGGTTAATACTATTCAGTAACCATAAAACAGACATAAAATAATTATAACTCATTTAGTGAAATTAGAAAAAAAGCAATTATTAGACTCCCATTGTGAAGCTTTGCTGTGAGGGACAGATAATCTATCTACAAGATGTACTTTAAGAACATCATTTTGGAAGAAATAAAATGAGATGAAATACGGTTTTGTTTGTGTTTTAAGGAAAGCTCACGCTAATAAATATAAGTGTGGAAGTTGCAAGGAATAGTTGTTCCATGGAAAGAACAAGGGCTACAGATTTATAACATGCCTTTACACAATCGTACGAAGTAACATGAGACTGAATGTCTTCCAAACTTTTAACAGGAGGTTTTCTTCAGAAATTTAAGCATTGCACTTTTCCTTCTTGTCACGTAATAACTTTTGACGAACACTTATTATTCCATCTGTAGGCAATTCTGTTCTACTTTTCAAGATTTTCATATGTTTCACCACCTTGCAGGATGTTCTACTAACATTAAATGCAACTTCAGATTCCAGCTAGGTAATAACAATCACATGGCTCAGTAACAATAATAATCACATGGCTAAGACGCTGAGCTTGTCAATTGAAAGGTTGGCAGTTCAGTGGTTCAAATCCCTAGTGCCACGTAACAGGGTGAGCTCCCGTTACTTGTCCCAGCTTCTGCCAACATAGGAGTTCAAAAGCACATAAAAAATGCAAGTAGAAAAATAGGGACCACCTTTGGTGGGAAGGTAACAGTGTTCTGTGTGCCTTTGGCGTTTAGTCATGCTGGCCACATGACCACGGAGACATCTTCAGACAGCGCTGGCTCTTCGGCTTTGAAACGGAGATGAGCACCACCCCCTAAAGTCGGGAACAACTAACACATATGCGCAAGGGGAACCTTTACCTTTGCCTTTTAATATCAAACTATTATGTTAATTGTAATTCACAATTCCAATCTGTGATGTTATAAAGAATAAATAATTTAACAGGTACTATAGTAACAGGCAGGACCAGCCCAATTCTATCATCTTAACCTGAAAGAAAAGAAACATGGAACTTGTACACATTCTCTCTGTGTGCAAAAAACAAAAAATGAAAAAGAGGATATTTATGAGATAGAAAGTACCAAGCAAACTGTCAAATTGCGATCCTCTGTTTGTCCCATGCTAGGACTAAAAGGGGCCAGGATTGTGATATAAATACACACAGCTGGAGAGAAGCAAGACCCTTACAACGAATAGGGCACACTTGCAAGCAGAGCTGCTTATTTTCACAGCATAACATTTGCTCCAAGAAGTTCTCCTTCATGTAAATTATACTCCACGTTGAAAAGAGGAAGAAACAGACTGTGAAAAGGGTATATTTGAGGGTTGGAGATGGAATAATGTCTGACTTTCCTATTAATCCAAATGTTAAAGTGACTGGTGACATTTGCTGTTTCCTCTTAAACACAAACAAAAGACAAGTTCAGAGAACTTCTGCTTCTGAGAGTTAAGAAAGGATGAACGAATGACATCCTCCAGAGAGAAGTTTTCTGTCACTTAAGCCATTTACATATTTTTTATATTTTTTTAACAATACACATATTTTTCTTCTTAAAATCACCAGGGATCCACATATGCATTAAAGTTCACCCAGGTCATGTCCAGTTTCAGACAGATTCTGCTTCAGTTAGAGTTTTATGATGATAGTATAAAATGTTTGGAATGCACTAGTGACTTCCACAGGTATTGTTTGCATGTCATTAAATAAGCAGAATATCACATAAAGATTCTGGTATTGTCTTTCTTTCTGGATTAAATAAATGTTTAATATGGAAAAATCGTGAAATTTTGATTGATGAAGTTGCACAGTAAATTTTGATCGGTTGCAACTTAGTTCAGTTTGAAACGCAGTGTATTCTTTTTCTTACATTTTAGAACAATTTGCAAATCATTTTTAAATCTACAGAATAAAAGGAACATAAGGAAATGAAAGAAGAGGAGGAGAGCCTACCAGCTGCAACAAGTTCACATTAGTGAACAATGATGATTCCCATTTAAAAAAAAAAAAAACTAACAATATCTTCTGGAGTAAATTAAAACAAAAGCAAAATCCTGAAGTTGAACCTCAGCTTCCTTAGGCAGGTCAGAGAATTACAGGATGCACTCCTTGAAATGCCAGATCATAGGCCTAAAATCTTACAAAAGGATAGATTATTAGTCTTATTAATTTCTCCACTTCTATTGACTTTGGAAGATTGCCGTTATTACATTCTTCCTAGGGTTCAACATCCTGTACTTTTTAATGGTAGATGAGAGAATTAAAATAAATATGTCCAATTTAAATATAGTTACTTAGTGGGTGTTATATTATGTTATGAATCTCTCGGATGTGAGATTTGTAAAACTAAGAAAGGTCTTGTATTTTATTATTATTATTATTAATAATCATTGCACAGTCAGCCAGCCAGATGTTCAGACTGGGTTTGGCATTTTTGTTTACCTATCGAGTCCTAACTAAAAAAGGACCTGGGATAAGCAAACCTGGATGTTTGACAGTGTTACAGATATCATCGCAGGATGGAAGCTCTTCTAAGTAAAGCCGTCTTCTGCAATTGAATAATAATAATAATAATAATAATAATAATAATAATAATAATAATAATCTTTTATTCATTAAACATGAAACTCAGTCAACTGACCATTTAAAAATGTATCACAAATATTATTGACTGGCTCTGATGGTTAATATGGGTTGTTGCCAGCGTCTTAAGTATCAACCAAGTACCTTCTTAAGATGTACAATGTTTCGAGTAGCACAGTTTTTTGCAGTTCCGCTGGTGTTATTGCAGGAAGCTGCAATTTGTTGATGTATCTTATAAAAGTCTTGGACATGGTACCAAGTGCCCTGATGACAATGGATAACACTGTTACATGTTTCATCCATAGCCGTGTAGTTTTGATGGCCAGGTCACGATTATTATTATTTACTTTATTCATTAAACATGAAACTCAGTCAACTGGAGAGCCTGGATAGCTCTGCAGACCAGGCACTGTAATTTAATACCAGCTGTCTGCAATTAAAGTAAGTTCGAATCTTGCCAGGCTCAAGGTTGACTCAGCCTTCCATCCTTTCTAAGGTAGGTAAATTGAGGACCCAGTTTGTGGGGGCAATAAGCTGACTTTGTATAAAATATACAAAAGTATGAAGGCTTAATGCACTGTAAGCTGCCCTGACTCTCCGGAGAAGGGTGGCAAATAAATCAAATTTAAAAAAAAACAAAAAACTGAACATTCAAAAATGCATCACAAATACCATTGACTGGCTCTGATGGTTAATATGGGTTGTTGCCAGCATCTTAAGTATCAACCAAGTACCTTCTTAAGTTGTACAATGTTTTGAGTAGCACAGTTTTTTGCAGTTCCACTGGTGTTATTGCAGGAAGCTGCAATTTGTTGATGTATCTTATAAAGTTCTTGGACATGGTACCAAGTGCCCTGATGACAATGGGTATCACTGTTATGTTTCATAGCCATGTAGTTTCAATGGCCAGGTCACATTTCATGATTTTTTCCAGTTCTTTTTCTTTGACTCTGGCATCTCCTGGTACCGCAATGTCAATAAATTGTACGTTTCAGTTTTTGACAACTGTGATATCTGGCGTGTTGTGTTCCAGGTGACAATCCGTCTGTATTCGAAAGTCCCACAAGATCTTCACCTTCTCATTTTCTATAACTTTTTCCACTTTATGTTCCCATGACTTTTGGGTTATAGGTAAGTAATAATTACAGATGATGATGATGATGATGATGATGATGATGATGATGATGATGATGATTTAATCTTTAGTGAGATTCACAGCCTTTGAGGCTGGTTAATAGCTCAGCAGCTCAAGTCCTAACCAAGGACCTAGGAACTGTTAAGGTATCGTCGGAGGATGTAAGCTGTTCTGAGTAAGGTGGTTTTTTGTAGAGTCAAAATGTTCAAGTCCAGTAAATTTAGAATTTCTAAATAGCGGAGTAGCCCTTTGGGTATTGCTCCAAGGGCTCCAATTACAATTGGGACAACACACAATTTCTTTTTCCACAGTCGCTCAACTTCAATTTGCAAGTCCCGGTACTTTGTGATTTTTTTCTTGCTGCTTATCTTCAATCCGTGCATCACCAGGTATTGCAATGTCAATGAACCATACTTTTTTCTTTTCAACTATTGTTATGTCAGGTATGTTGTGGACCAAATGCCTGTCAGTCTGAATCCTGAAATCCCACAAGATGAGTTTCTCATTCTCTAAAACTTTCTCAACCTGATGTTCCCAGTGGTTTTTGCTGTACTCAAATCCAAACTTCTGACACAATTTCCAGTGAATGATCTTAGCAATGCAGTCATGGCATTGTAGGTAGTCAGTTGTGAAATTTTGTTGCACCCACTGATCAGGTGGTCAACTGTCTCATCTTTCTCATTGCAGAGGCAGCATTTGCTGTTGGTGGTAACATGTTGAATTTTTGCCTTCATGCAGTTTGTGGCTAAGGCTTGTTTTTGAGCTGCCAAAATAAAGCTTTCTGTTTCTTTTTTCAGTACTCCTGATCTTAACCAGTTCCAAGTTAGTTTCTGGTCAGCTTTGCCTTCAATACTTTTCAAGTATTGGCCATGCAGAGCTTTGCTTTTCCAATTTTCAGCTTGCTGTTCAACTACTTCTTTCTTATATTCTGCTTTTGTTTTAGTTGTCTTTAAAAGGCCTCCTTTATTTACTTCCTTAATCATTGGTTCTTCACTTTTCTGGATGTAATCATTCAAGCTGCATTTTTCTTCTTCCACAGTCTGCTTTACTTGTAGGAGTCCTCGACCACCCTCTGCTCTTGGTAAATATAATCGGTCAACATCACTTTTAAGGTGCAAGGCATGATTCATTGTCATAAGCTTCCTTGTTTTTCTGTCCAAATTGTCTAATTCCATCTGGGTCCAGTCAATTATTCCTGCAGAGTATCGAATCACAGGAATAGCCCAGGTATTTATGGCTTTTATGATGTTTCCTCCACTCAGTTTGGACATTAATATCTTATGAATTTGCCAAATGTACTTGGTTGAAGTTAATTCCTTGACTTTATTATGCATTAAGTCAGAGGCCTCTAAAATCCCCAAGTACCTGTAGCCTTCTTCTGATTTTACTGCCTTTATCATTTCTTCATTCTCTAGTTCTATTCCATCCTCTTCTATGATCTTGCCTGCTTTGGTTGCTATTGTTGCACATTTGTCAATTCCAAACTGCATACCAATGTCTTGGCTGAATTCTTTTGTGTTTTCAATTAATAAATTCAGTTCAGCTTTTGTTTTACCAAACAGCTTCAGATCATCCATGTACAACAAGTGCGAGATTTTCAGTCCTTTCTTTGCAAGTTTGTATCCACAGTTCATCTTCTTCAAAATGATTGTCAGTGGTAGCATTGAAAGTATAAAAAGTAGGGGTGAAAGGGAATCGCCCTGGAAAATGCCTCGTAGTATTATTATTATTATTATTATTATTATTATTATTATTATTATTATTATTACCATCATCATCTTTGGCGCTTTGAAATTTGTTGTAGCTGCAAGGACACCGAAAGGCAATGCGATTCATATATTACCTATGGGAATACTGGTATTTTCAATCTTCAATCCTTGCTAAATCCTTTCAGCTCAAGTTATACATTGGAGCCTGAATGATGGGTGCTCTTCACTCACTACTAGCCTAACCCTAAATCAGAGCCGGCTTTAGAACTTAAAGAGGGGCAGTTTACTTTTGTGATCAAAAGTCAGGGAAAGGGAAGTTTCCCTCCCTGTCTCCTAGCACTGCATGCCATTTATGCCTTAGTAAATGCAAAAGGAACATGTGGGAAGATCAAGCTACAATCCTCTTAGACTATAAATTAAAAATAAATCAGGATGTCAAAAGATACCATCATCCCTAGCAAATGTTTTCTTTTACAAAACATTCCTTTCCAGGAAACACTGTTCAGTGTGGAATTCTGATCACTGGTTTTTTTCACCAGAAAAAAACATGTTCTGAAGGAATGGAAGTTGGAAGGATGGCAGTGCAATCTGCACTTTCTAATACAGCAATTTATGTTACTGCCAATGGCAATTCCTACAGACCTCTTGGTTGAATTAAGCTATACACAAACTACTTGATGAAGATTTTATAAGTGTCTTTAATACATTTTAAACCTCTGTTCATTGAGGTGCTAAAGGCAAAAAATTTATAAGGTTACTGTTAAATACAAAACAATGAGGGGGGGAGAGAGTTGTACTGAGTAATTATGTCTATTTACAATTCATTTTAATAACCTTGACCATTCAATTACAGCATATTTATTTGATCCTCACCACATATTTACAAAGGAGTTACACAGTGAAACTGAAAAGCAGGAACATATTAGCCAACTAATGAGTAAATCTCCAGAGAGGGAAATTGAGAATAAATATCAAGGTCAAAAGGTACAAACAGATGGATGGATGGATGGATGGATGGATGGATGGATGGATGGATGTTCCTTTGCATTTGGAATTCCTGAAACTTGATGGCATCTTTTCTTACAGTCAATAATTCAGCTCTAATTTTTCACTAAATCGATTAATAATGTTTTGCACAAAGCAAGGCTTACATTAATGTCACATGCATTAATCAGAGTAGAGAGACTGTGAGAGCTGACTTTAAATTTACTCATATTTTTCCTATATTTTGCTTAGACAATTTAGTCCAATCTGTATTATGGCTTACCTTTTGGCTTTTAACACTGATGGAATCTCTTTTATTGGATTCCTGATGATGCCTACTGATGTTTTATGCATAATGATGCTCAAATATAATTGAGCTGTAAGCTTCAGTTTAATTATGGAGCTTCATGATACCTTCAGCACTTTTTCTTCTCTGATTACTGTAACTGTTTTGCCATAACCCCTCTAAAATCTTTCATCTATTAAAACATGAGTAGATAAGCCATTTTTAGAAGAAACTCTAATTAGGGTGTTGCAATTATCTTAATATATCTTCAGCGTTTTAAGAAAAACCTTTATGGACTGTACCTTGTGGAATATAAAAAAAAATAAAATAAAAGCAGGCATATTTAATAGACTGAATCATGAACACGCACATGCTAGAAACCACAGAAGTTATAATGGAGTATTGCTACTATTTCTTTTCAGTTTTCAATCCACCTACATTCACTTTCTCTAAATTGTCTGAGTACACTTCATTTCTATTTTAACGATTTCAACATTTCCATCATTCGTACTTCTGATATGTTCCCATTGTTTAGTGCCTTCTAAAACTAGGAACTCCTTTTCAAGTGACCAAACTTCATTCTAGCCACATAGTCGCCTCCAAAATGGCTGCTATTTACTTTGCCTATAAAGGAACTCTGTATATGCTCCATAAAAGAGAATCACTATTCAGAATCACTGTTTTCCCATCTTCCTTTAAATCAGTTTTTTTTTTCATTCAACAGAATGCATGCAATTATCTAAAGATGCAGTGCTTCTTGTTTTATCACTTTGTATCTCATTAGCCTTAAATATTCTTTCTGTTGCATTTCCCGAAAATTGCTACCAGGTTAGTATTTGATTGCCCTGTGCACCATTAGTCTCAAATATTATTTAACATTGATTTTGTTGATTGGTTAATAATTATAGTTTCACATCTGGGCTTCTGCACTACATGAGCCTGTTTATAACCCATAGCTTTAAGGTCGTGATGGAATTGGCATTGTGGAAGAGTCTGGTCTGGAAAATTGTTATTAAAGTATGAAGCTTGCCAATTGTTATTAATTGTTATGTTGAGGATATCAAGTAATATCTCTTTAAAATACTGATGGCTTTTTGTTTTTCAAACATTCTGTTTTGAGATAGAATACATGAAATTTGCAGCAGAAACAGATCTATAGGTAAGGAAAATTGGTAGTCAGTGTAGAGACTGACTTTTCTTTTAAAATAAGCCATTGTCACATTTGCCATAAAAGAGGGCGTGCATTAATACAATTCCAAAAACCTCAACAAACAAATGCTGTCAAAGAGAAACAATAAAAGTACAGGAAACAATGAAATGAAAGATTTATTTATTTATTTTATTATTCATATTTCTATGCCGCCCACTCTTTGAATACTCTAGGCGGCTTACACCAAAGACAGTATACTAAATAGCATATTGCCCCCAACAATCTGGGTCCTCATTTTACCCACCTCGGAAGGATGGAAGGCTGAGTCAACCTTGAGCCGGTGAGATTTGATCCGCTGATCTGCTGAATTATCAGTCAGCTGAAGTAGCTGCAGTACTGCACCTTAACCACTTCGCCACCTCAGCTCTAATCTAGGCTCTAGATCACCCAAGAAAGACCTTTTCTCCTTTCCAAAACGCAGGAAACAAAGTGATCAATGTTTATCTATTACTCCAATCTGCTTTAGAGACAAGCATTGCCCATTTCCAAAATTAGTGAAATTCAACCGGCTCTATTTGGATCACGTGATCCGGTAGCATGGAGGAGGTGCGTGGAGGAGGCGCGCATGAGCATAGCGAGCACACTCGCATGCACGCTCACATTTGCAAACTGGTAGTGAAGGTAAGTGAATACCACCCCTGGTACACATGCATTTATTTTCAGCATTTTATTGTATTTGGGGCAACGAAAAACAAATTTGCAGAAATTAAAACTGCATAAAAACATTCACGGTACAAATGAAATCAGTGACATAACATCACCATGTCAAAAGGAGCACCTGTTGATAAACTACATGGATGATCTGGTTGAAACTCACATCATGCGACTGCAACATGCTATAACTTGTAAAGCGAGCCAGTTGCCAAATGCCCGGATTGCAATCACATGACCACCAAGGATGGTGCAATCATCATAATTTAAGGATGAGTCATAAATCACTTTTTAGGCCTTCCTAATTTTGAACCATTGTTAAATGAATGGTCGTAAATCAAGGACTACCTCTAAGGCCTGTTTAAGCAGGGAGATGGCAAAGACCCGGGGGGAGAGGGTTGATTTGCTTGGAGCAAGGGTCCCCATGGCATATTTCATTTCATTTCATTTTATTAAATTTGTACACCGCCCTACTCCCGAAGGACTCAGGGCGGTGAACAGGCACAAAATAAAACACATAAATACAAAAGTTATTTATTTATTTATTTATTTATTTATTTATTTATTTATTTATTTATTTATTTATTTATTTATTTATTTGATTTGTATACCGCCCTACTCCCGAAGGATTCAGGGCGGTGAACAGCCAACAATAAAATACATAAATACACAAAATTTAAAAACCCGATAAAATCAAATTAAACTTTTTGGCCCAGACAAATTAAAATACCCCAATAATTTAAAAACAGATTAAAATTTACATATTTTAAAAAGGGAAGAGATCAGGCCAAGCCCGCTTGATGGAATAAAAAGGTCTTCACAGCACGGCGGAAGGAGCGCAGATCCGGGATCCTCCGTATCTCCGGGGGGAGCTCATTCCAGATGGTAGGTGCCCCCACAGAGAAGGCTCTCCCCCTAGGGGCCGCCATTCGACACTGTTTGGCTGACGGCACCCGGAGGAGTCCCTCTCTATGAGAGCGTACTGGCCGGTGGGAGGCTATTGGTGGTAGTAGGCGGTCCCGTAAGTAGCCAGGTCCTAAGCCATGGAGCGCTCTAAAGGTGGTAACCAAAACCAGACTGGTATTACCAGTCTGCGGCCTATTCGCGTGAGTGTAAGTGGCCGACTGGTGCATGCATGCATTCTCAGCCCTGCTCGTACATGCACACATCCATGCACCTGCCCCTTCCTCAAAACTATCCCCTCTTTCCTACCCACGCCCACGTTCTGGGCCGCCAACCCGGAAATGTTGGAGAACTCTGGCTTGGAGCATATTGTAACAGCAGAATTATGCAACTCTTAAGGTAAAGGTTCCCCCCGCACATGCGAGCTAGTCGTTTCTAAGCCGAAGAGCCAGCGCTGTCCAAAAATGTCTCCGTGGTCATGTAGCCAGCATGACTAAATGCCGAAGGCACATCCAAAGGAGCATTGTTGCCTTACCACCAAAGGTGGTCCCTATTTTTCTACTTGCATTTTTTCGTGCTTTTGAACTTCTAGGTTGGCAGAAGCTGGGACAAGTAATGGGAGCTCACCCTGTTACGCAGCGCTAGGGATTTGAACCATTGAACCGCTGACCTTCTGATTGACAAGCTCAGTGTCTTAGCCACTGAGCCACCTTAAGCAACTCTTAAGGAGCCTCCAAATTGTGAGCCAGAAATCTCTAGGGAATCAACCTGACCAAAGAAGCAGATCATAATGAATGGAAATCAGAAATTAGTTAGAACTTGCTATCTGCAGAAATGAGCTGGGATGGAAATCCCTCTGGAGATAAACATTTAGGGGAGGATCTATTCTACACCCTAGTCAGGTTGCTGATATTTTGAATGTTGAATTGAATGTGCCAATTGTTTTCAGAAATGTGCATCTGATTTTTGCTTCAGAAGTTTATTGCACTTTTTATGCATTCTTCTCTGTTTTGTTCCACCTTATTTTATTTTATTTTTTATTGTTTGCACCACGGGTGCAGGTTCCCCTAGCATTTTATAGGCAGATGATGTTGAGACATTGTTCATATTTTTATTAATGCTAAAGGCTTTATTCCATTGTAATTGTTTACAATGGAATGAGCATTTAACCTCTCCTTATGCTTTTTAAAAATAAAACTGATTTTTCAAATCGCAAACCGATATTATCTTTTCAAAGGGAGACAGGACTGCCATTCTCCAGTCTGAAAGCTTTTGATGCATGTGAGTTCAGCAACCTCTCATTCAATTGTGCTGGCCAAGTTTCTATTTTCAAAACAGCTGAGATCTGTAATGGAGTGTCCTGGAAGGTTAACTACAAAGTAGGATACTACTTTGTCCTGTCCTACATAGGACAAAAAGGCCACGCTTTGCACAAAAGAATTAATGGACACAACTTTGACTTCAGGTTTCAAAGCAAGGACAAAGGAATATCAGAGGATTTTAACTGCTGATACCATCTGAGAAGGTACAATAGACACAATGAGGTTTAAAAGTATTTTTTTATTTTTTTATTTATTTATTTATTTATTTATTTATTTATTTATTTATTTATTTATTTTATTTTATTTTATTTTATTTTTATTTATATATCGCCCTTCTCCCAAAGGACTCAGGGCGGTGAACAGCCATAATAAAAACAATGTACAAAAATAGAATTTAAAAGCAGATTAAAATAATTAAATCATAGGCCAAATTTAAAACTCTCATTTTAAAACCAATTTTTAAAACCCCATTAAAACCAAATTAAAATCATTTATCCCATCAGAGCGGCTTGCTGGAATAACAGGGTCTTCACTGCACGACGGAAGGCGCGGAGGTCGGGGATCCTTCGTATGTCTGGGGGTAATTCATTCCAGAGGGCAGGGGCCCCCACAGAGAAGGCTCTCCCCCTGAGGGTTGCCAGTCTACATTGTTTGGCTGACGGCACCCTGAGGAGGCCCGCTCTGTGTGAGCGTACCGGTCGGTGGGAGGCAATCGGTGGCAGAATGCGGTCTTGTAGATAACCAGGTCCTAAGCCATGGAGCACTTTAAAGGTGGTAACCAACACCTTGAAGCGCACCCGGAAGACCACCGGGAGCCAGTGCAGCTTGCGCAAGAGGGGTGTTACATGGGAGTGACGGGTCGCCCCATTATTACTCGTGCGGCCGCATTCTTGACCAGTTGGAGCCTCCGGGTGCTCCTCAAGGGGAGCCCCATGTAGAGAGCATTACAATAGTCCAGACGGGAAGTGATGAGGGCGTGAGTGACAGTGCGCAAGGCGTCCTGATCCAGAAAGGGGCACATGATTGCTAATTGAGAAATTCTTGCCCATTTAACTGCAGAACTACCCTGAATTCCCCTTCCTTTCTTGCCTCCTGCCTACTCAAATTTTAATTCTATATTGGTATAGTGATACCATATACATCTGACCCAGTGAGCTATGTAGCTCACAAATCTTCTATTTTTAATAAAATGAATTAGCCTTTTTTCAAGAATCCTGATTTGCACTAACAATATGCTAACCCAAAGGTCAAATCAGAGATTTGCCTATCTTACACAAAACATAGGATTACATCCCCTGGGGGTTTCCGTATCAACATTTAGCAAATGATACCCTTTATAGCAGTTTTATCAATTCTAAATGTGAAGGTTACTGTTTTCTCCTCAAAGGAAATACAGTAGTGGCCAAAATTGGAAACTTTTTGGGAAAAGTGTATTTTCTAAATCTAACCCTAAGAACACCACTTTTTTGGTGGTGTTATTATATATCAGTGGAAAGATTTAATCAAGAATGTAATGCAATAACTTTTATGAAGGATTTGGTATTAGAATAGCAGTTACAGTATAAAGAAGAAAAGTGAAACACATAGAAATATATATACAAAAATTACACATCAGTTAATATAGTTGGGTAACCTTTAGCATGAATTATGGCCTTACAACATCTTCCCATGGAGTGATTCAAGTCTTTTAGTGCTGCAGCTGTTATAATGTGAAACCAAGATTGAATGATTGCTTCTAATAACTGGGTTTTATTGCTGGGTCGCTTCTGACTAACAAGTTTCTTTAGTCGGCTCCATAGATTTTCAGTTGGGTTAAGGTCTGGGCTATTCCCAGGCCATTCCAGCAGTGGAATATGATTATCTTGAAACTCCCCCCCCCAAAAAAAAGTGGTGTTATTAGCCATCAAACCTCAAAAATACACTTTTCCCAAAAGGTTTCCACAATATTGGCCATTACTGTATGTTAAGTGTGCTATAACATCTGAGGATGGTATTGATTGAAGGGAAGAACCAATGGGAAAGACCAAGTGATTTGCACAGCAGTCCATTTTGCCAAGAAGGTTGTCACCTGCCTACCTTGCTTGAGACTGACTTGGTTTGATATGTTTGTTTTCAGGATGTGCTGATCCATAGGAATCTGTTACCATTCAGCCATATTTGTTCCTTTTGTTTGTTGCCAACTTCATCTCTGAGAATGAACTGTTTGGTGTCATAAACAGTTTATTCCATAAACATTACAGAACTGGTCTCTATGAAGTGCTAAGAAAGAACATTAGGGGACAGTTGCAATTTAGGACCTGGCCTTGAAGTTATGAATGTGGCACCACCTCTGCAGTCACGTGATCACAATTGAGTCGTTTGGCAATCGGCTTGCATTTACAACTGGTTGCAGGATCCTGCAATCATGGGATTATGATTTGCAACCTTGCCAGCTGGTTTTCAACTAGCAAGGTCAATTGGGGAAGCTGAATTTCCTTAATAACTGCATGATTTGTTTCATGACCATGGTGAGTGGCTTAATGAGCATGGAAAAAATGGATGTAAAATTGGGTCCAGTCCACAGGATGACTAAGTTAATGACCATATTGTTTAGTGACCAAAATTCCTAATTCCAATTATGGTCATAAGGCCAGAACTACCTCTATTCAGTTCAACCTAAATATAGATCTCTAAATTCCTTTCTCAACTGGATCATCAGCCCTAAAGTTCTCTGTAACATCATTTCACCTGTATGTACAAAATAATGCTGAATAAATTACAAATATTTAATAAGACAAGCTGCAGTATAAGACAGGATCATAGACTTATCCATTTTAATCACAAAAAGAGCAATATAATTTTCATCCCATTTATTCAGATAAATGTATTTGATATATATAATTTGAAATTCTAGAATAAAAGTACATTCTGATTGTGAAATTATATGGGTTTCGTGCGCATGTAATGTGGGTGTTATAAAAAACAGTTACATCTCGGCTATATATATAGTTGATTCTGCAATACTGTACAGAATTAAGGCATTAGTTCTGTTTTTTTTTAACTCTTCTATATTATTATCAGAATTTTTTGGGGGGAGATTAACACATTAGTTGGGGCTTGAAATGCAGTGCCTGCAAACCATATGGTACATGGTACATATAACCAAACCCAGATGGTACATATTTTGGAAAAAAAATGGGTTTTCTTTAAAGTTTAAGTAGAATACTCAAAATCTCATGCTGAGTCTCACAAGATGATTGGGGCTATATTGTTATTTCCATCTCTACCTCCACTTAATTTAATTTAGTGTTGTCCATCACAGGAACTAGCAGCAGAAGTCTCAAAGAGAACCAGTGACCCATACCTATGGAATAATTAATTTAGGATATTTTTAAAGTTTGCAGCCCACATTCAGGATTTTTCCATACATTTGGCTTCATAGAGGTTTTTTTTAATTAAATATAAGTTTTATTAAGAATTATAGGAAAATAGTAAACACTAATAGAAACTAAACTTAGAGAAAGAAAATGAAAAGAATAAAAAGTGCAGAAAAAAGAAAAAGAAAGAATATAATAAAGAGAAATATATCTTTATCCCAACAAGTGTAAACAATTTAATAACTCTTTACCCCCTGTAAAGTTAGAATATTTTTCTTTCATCTTATAGCTCATCATTTATCTATAAGCAAATCCACAAAACATTAATTTTTCCATGCTGGAGTCAGCAAAAAAACCATAAAGGATTGTTATAATATTGCAAAAAAAGAGAGAGAAAGTCTTATTTTGATCAAGTAAATCAACTTTATATTTCTTCTTTTTACACCTAACAGTGTTAATGTTTAATTCAATCAAATATATTTCATAGGATTTGATTTCTTTACAATTCTTTATCCTGTCACAAAGATTTCTTCATGGCTTTAACAAGCCTCTTTTGTAGATCCAATAATACAACAGTTTCCAGGTCATTTTCTTGCTGTGTCCTTTTGTATTTCCCTTTTATTTTTTAAAACTTCAGTCAGTTTCTTTTGTAAGTAAAGCATCCTTTTTCAAATTGTTCTCTTAGCCTGCCATTTGTCATTCCACATTTTGTACTTTTGTATCTTGTGAGATTAAAATTTTCACATTTAAGTTTTTTCACTAAAGTTTTTTAGGCATAGTTTATCCATGGAAGCAGATATTACTGATATTATACTTGTTAACCTCTGGCTCCATTTTTCAAAGATCTCCTTTAATATTTCCAATTTTATTTTTATTTTTTGTGTCATTTTGTAAGTTCCAATATTAACGACATCAGCCTTGCATTTTTTTAAAGATCTTTAGTCTTCTCTAGTGTTTAGTTTCTAAAATCATCACATATTTTGTTATGACTTTTAATAACCAGAATAGCAAAAATAAGTCTCTTTTCCATCAGTTGTTTATTTTTTATAACTAATTCCAAAATTTTATAGTAAAAGTCAATACTCCAGATTTATCTACCCCATTTTATAACTTTTTAAATCGAAACCTTATTTCTTTTTGCTCTTTATTTCAATTTCAATTTTATTTCAGTTTTTTGAGTTCTTAAACTTGAAATTAATTTTCCTTTTGTTCAGAGTTGAAGTTAAATTCATCCAATGAAAATTTTTCAACCTGTCATTTCAAATATCTCTCTAATGACTTTAAGATAGTTAATAGGCAATTTCTGAAAGTGATTAGAAAATGAGGTTTGTTAATTTAATGTCCTTTAAAGGCTTCAGCTGGGATTGTGATCTACACTGGTGATCCCATTATTTTCTGGTGCTCAAACCTATGGAAAACCACTGCCTGCAGTCTCCTCACAAGGGCAGCCATCCAGAGCACATGTTGCTGATCTCCTGTCTTCTTCTTATTCAAAGAGCTTCCAAGGAACCACTCTACTCACAGATTCCATGGCCTTTGCTAAGGGAGTGAGCAGCCCAAAGTTATCTTTGTGGTTGAAGGAGAATTAATCTGGGTCAAATCCAGAACTTTAAATTCAATCCTGCATTGTTTCACTTGACTAGAAAACAGAGAGAAGATGTGCTCAAAAATAACTATCATGCTCCTGAGAATAATTGCATCCCAAGCATGAAATTGTAATACTGGTCTAGATTGACTATTCTTGCCTGATTGATAAGGTACACCTTCCAATCAGTGGTACCTGACTAAAGCTCACTCCATCATTTTTCTTTCAGGATGTCCCAAAACTCTGAAGATACAGGTATTTGTGGAAGCCCAAATTTAAACAAAACCTGTTTTGACCTGACATCACTTTGCCCCAATAGTTTATTTAGTTTAGTTTAGTTTATTTGATTTGTATACCGCCCTACTCCCGAAGGACTCAGGGCGGTGAACAGCCAACAATAAAATACATAAATACACAAAATTTAAAAACCCGATAAAATCAAATTAAATTATTTGGCCCAGACAAATTAAAATACCCCAATAATTTAAAAACAGATTAAAATTTACGTATTTAAAAAGGGAAGAGATCAGGCCAAGCCCGCTTGATGGAATAAAAAGGTCTTCACAGCACGGCGGAAGGAGCGCAGATCCGGGATCCTCCGTATCTCCGGGGGGAGCTCATTCCAGATGGTAGGTGCCCCCACAGAGAAGGCTCTCCCCCTAGGGGCCGCCAGTCGACACTGTTTGGCTGACGGCACCCGGAGGAGTCCCTCTCTATGAGAGCGTACTGGCCGGTGGGAGGCTATTGGTGGTAGTAGGCGGTCCCATAAATAACCAGGCCCTAAGCCATGGAGCACTTTAAAGGTGGTAACCAAAACCTTGAAGCGCACCCGGAAGACCACCGGGAGCCAGTGCAGCTCACGCAGGAGAGGTGTTACATGGGAGCGCCATGTCGCTCCCATTACCACCCGCGCGGCCGCACTCTGCACCAGTTGGAGCCTCCGGGTGCTCCTCAAGGGGAGCCCCATGTAGAGAGCATTACAATAGTCCAGGCGGGAGGTGACGAGGGCATGAGTGACCGTGCGTAACGAGTCCCGATCCAGAAAGGGACGCAACTGGCGAATCAGGCGAACCTGATAAAAAATCCTCCCGGTCACGGCCATCAAGTGCTCTTCTAAAGACAGCCGTGAATCCAGGAGGACGCCCAAGTTGCGAGCCCTCTCCGTGGGGGCCAATGATTCGCCCCCAATAGTCAGTGATGGCGTCAACTGGCTATATCGGGACGTCGGAAACCACAGCCACTCGGTCTTGGATGGGTTGAGCCTGAGCCTGTTCCTCCCCATCCAGATCCGTACGGCCTCCAGGCACCGGGACATCACTTCAAGGGCATCGTTGGGGTGATCCGGGGTGGAGATGTACAGCTGGGTGTCATCAGCGTACTGACTGTACTCCACCCCAAAACCACGGATGATCTCGCCCAGCGGCTTCACATAAATGTTGAACAGGAGAGGTGAGAGGACCGACCCTTGCGGCACCCCACATATGAGGGGCCTCGGGGTCGACCTCTGTCCCCCTGTCAACACAGACTGCGACCGGTCAGAGAGAAAGGAGGAGAACCACCGCAACACAGTGCCTCCCACCCCTAACTCTTCCAACCGGTGCAGCATGATACCATGGTCGATGGTATCAAAAGCCCCTGAGAGATCTAACAGGACCAGGACAGAGGAGCACCCCCTGTCCCGAGCCCTCCAGAGATCATCAACCAACGCGACCAATGCCGTTTCCGTGCTGTACCCGGGCCTGAAGCCCGACTGGAACGGATCCAGATATGTCGTTTCATCCAGGTGCTGGGGGAGCTGTTGCGCAACCACACTCTCAACAACCTTCGCCACAAAACGAAGGTTGGAGACCGGACGATAATTTACCAACATTGCCGGGTCCAGGGAAGGCCTCTTGAGGAGAGGCCTCACCACCGCCTCTTTCAAGGCGGCAGGAAAGACACCCTCACCCAGCGAAGCATTTATAATCCCCTGGAATCAGCCTCGTGTCACCTCCCGAGAAGCCAGCACTAACCAGGAGGGACACGGGTCCAATAAACAAGTGGTCGCGTTCAGTCTACCCAGAATCCTGTCCACGTCCTGAGGGGTCACAGGATCAAACTCATCCCAGATAACATTCTCAAGACCTGCCCCAGTCCCTCCCCCTGAGACTATCCAGTCGGAGTCCAGATCTTCCCGAATCTGAGAGATTTTGTCATACAGATATTGAACAAAATCCACGGCTCTTCCCTCCAAGGGGTCCTCCCGCGCTTCCTGGTGGAGCAGGGAGCGGGTCACCCTAAACAGGGCGGCCGGGCGATTATCTGATGACGCAATAAAAGCAGCAAAATAGCTACATTTCGCTGCCTTTATTGCCACTAGGTAATTCCTAATATGAGCTCTTACCAGTGTCCGGTCAGATTCAGAAAGACTGGCCCTCCAACTACTCTCTAGGCGTCTTTTCCGGCGCTTCAACTCCCTCAGCTCCTCAGTGAACCAAGGAGCTAAATGAGATTGGCGCCGGGTCAGAGGCCGCAAAGGCATGACCCGATCCAGAGCTCCAGCGGCCGCCCTATCCCAGGCGGCCACTAGGTCTCCAGTCGAGGCGTGTGCCAGAGCCTCAGGGAATGGCCCAAGCTCCATCTGGAACCTATCCGGTTCCATCAGGCACCTGGGGTGGAACCATCTTACCGGCTCCGCCTCCCTGCGGTGGGGTGTAGCGGTTCGAAGGTCGAGACGAAGGAGAGAGTGATCAGACCATGACAAGGGCTCGGTGACTATATCCCCTATCTCGAGATCACTCAACCACTGTCCAGAGACATAAACCAGATCCAGCGTGTTTCCCCCCGTGTGGGTAGGGCCATGAATTAACTGGGTCAGGTCCATGGCTGTCATGGAAGCCATGAACTCCCGAGCCACCTCAGATGCCTCACCAACAGACGGCAAGTTGAAATCCCCCATGACCATAAGCCTAGGGGTCTCAACCACCACCGTGGCGATGACACTGAGTAGTTCGGGCAGGGCTGCTGCCACATGGCAGGGAGCCAGGTATGTGATCAACAAACCCATCTGAACCCCGTGGCCCCATTTCACAAGGAGGGATTCACAGCCGGCCGTCTGAGGAACAGTGGCCTCCCTCGGTCTCAGACCTTCGTTAATAATAACCGCTACCCCCCCGCCCCTACCCTGCAACCTCGGCTGATGGAATGCATGGAAACCTGGTGGGCACATTTCAACAAGAGGGACCCCCCCCCTCTTGGCCCAACCAGGTTTCCGTAATACCTGCCAGGTCCGCTCCCCCCTCCTGAACAAGATCACAAATGAGGGGGGCTTTATTTACTACAGACCTGGCATTGCATAACATCAGATGGAGGCCAGGGCCCTGAGGATCTGCGCCACCTGGAAAACGAGTGGAGCTTTGGGGGCCGGAGCGCGCCACCGCTCGAAGACAGCGGGCGTGCGCTCCCCTAACACGATATGGCCCCCTGCTCCCGCCATATCTACCCCTCCCACCCACCGTACTGATGGTAAAAACCTTATCTGGATGAACTTTATCCCCCCTCTTGACCCCGGGCCCCCCACCCCCCATGAACAAAATATCTGTCCGAACTGCACACTTCATCACCTGATGTGGGGTTCATTTAAATCTGGTTTACATCCATCTTTTTAATCTATTTTGGATGGAGGGAAATCGGTTGTAACATATTAGATGTTCAGAAATATTAAGATTAAATTTATTCTTAGCTCATTGTGAGAAGAGAATTTCAATCCAGATTTGATGTAATGCCAAATTCTTCTAAATTCACTTTACTTGTGCATACTTTTCTGCAGATACTAGCCTTCCAATACCTCTAATATCAGTTGCCATATTGCTCCCCCAGTAGATTACTAGAGACTTTTTTCTGTAGTTAAGGCTTCATATTTCTATTAAACTCTCAGTTTGAGTTATTTGGTGGTAAACTGAGAGAGTAAAGCTATCTGGCAGGTGATGTTTCCTTTTAAAAGAATAAAGGCTTTCTACAGAAATACAAATTGCAGTAATCTCACCAAGAAATTGTTAAAAGTGTCATTAGTGTTGCCATGCTCAGAACTAATCCAGCTGAGGTCCCAGTTGTTAGAAGTTTTGCTTTAACTGCTGGCAAAAGGAAGAAGTGAGATGCAGCCTTTTTTCTGGGGTGTGAAATGCAGTTTGGCAAACTCCTTCAGCCCACCTGTTCTCGTATGTGTGCACAAGTTTCCTTTCCTTAAATGGTCTGTTTATGATTAAAAGTGATACATTATGATCTGTTTATTTGCAAAATGCAAGATATTGGGTCTGGATAGGAATACTCATTAGGTGAAAGAACACAGATTTGCTAATTTAACGGGATCTTAAACTGAAAGCATATTAAACAGATGTGTTGGAGATAGTGGAAGCTCTGAAAACAAGAAAAATTAATCCCGTTTAAAGAACAGGACTGTAGATTATTCTCTTACCTATAGCAGCGGCTTAATAACTGACAAGAATAATTTTTGCATTAAAAAAAAACAATTAAGAAAGGCAGGTTAATTAGCGAAATAGGACTTTTAGATATTTTACTGAATTTAAGCCATCGAGCAATTCACAAAAACCCTTATATGCTCTGTATACATGACATTAGTATATATAGGAATATATATAAGAATTGGAATGGATAATACTGAAAACATGTCCAGTCCTACTATATTAGTATGGCAAGCCATAAAACTTACAAGGGTAGGTTTAGCAATCAAGAACAGAGGCTTCAATGCTTCAAACTGATGTAGGGAGGGAGAAGAGAGAATCTTCCTTCATCTTAGATACTTATCTGTATAAATAAATGGTTAATCCTCAATTTACAACAGCTCATTTAGTGACCATTTAAAGTTATAATGGCACTGGAACAAATACAACAATAAATAAAACAGTCAATAAAAAACAGAAAAACATCTAAAAATCACAAGAATAAATCACATTAAAACAAAAGTACTAACTCTGGGGAAAAGGAGGGTTAAAATGGCTCCCTCAGCAACAGAACCTTTGGGAAAATCTCCAGGACTGGAAGCATAACCAGTCTTTTTTTTTTTTTCAATATATGTTTTATTGATACATTTTTTTTGATAATCATAAAAAATTCCATTTCCATCTGAACAGCATGTTGTCTGGGCTCAGTTGGTTTTAGATAGAAATACAGCAACAATGGTAACAGTAATCATAATAAACATATCAATATTAATCACAAAGTAATAATACAATTAGTTTATCCATCTTGAAAAAATTCACTACAAAATTTTTTATGACCTTTTTAATCTTTTTAGTTTCTAACCTCTGTTTCTGTTAGTTAACCATTTGTAAAACAAGTCCCATGTTTAAAAAAAATCTGGTTTCTTCCTTTTCTTTTCTTTTCTTTTCTTTTCTTTTCACTGTTAATCTATCCATCTCAGCACATTCTAATATTTTTTATAACACTTTCCTCTGTAGGAATCTCTTCATTTTTCCATTGTTGGGCAAACACAATTCTTGCTGTCATTAACACATGGAAAATTAACCTAATTTTTTAGCCCGTCTTATCATTGGTTCTTTCACTTGCTCTTCTTCCATTTTAATACCCAATAGATAATAATACTTTTTTAAAAAAAATTCATCTGTCCCTAGTAATATTTGATCTAGTTTTGTTGGTTTTTTCTAAAAATCATATATTCTTGCATCTTTCTCATATCTTGATTGTATTTGCACATGTGGCCACGATGCTAAATCAATCCCTAGATTGGTCAGTTCTTGCTTAGATTTGAGTTCCCTTTTGTCATTCAAGATATCCTTATACCTTACAATTTTGTCCATATTAATCACATTCGGATATATCAGTGCCTCCCTCGTGGGGAGCCAGGCTGGTATTTTCATATGTCTTTCTTTGATTTTTTCCCCATACTAACAACAATGCATTTCTAACAAAATGTCTTTGAAAGTACCCATGTATTTTATTTTTCCCATACCATACAAAGGCATGCCATCCCAATTGGAGATCATGTCCCTCCAAATTTAATAATCCTTTATGTCTCAGATTTACCCTTTCTTTCACCCAGACATGTGCAGAGGCCTAGTAATACAGCTCGCAATCTGGCAACCTAAAGCCCCCTTTATGTTTGGTATCTTGTAGCAGTTTCAATCTTATTCTTGCCAAATATATTTTAATATATATTTTAATCATTTTATTTAGTTCTTCAAATATTTTTTTCCCCTAATTTTATCAGAATTGTTTAAAATGGCTCCCTCAGCAACAGAATCACTGGGACAAATCTCCAGGACTAGAAACATAACCAGTCTTGAGGGCCTTATGAAAAATCAGGAGAAATCTAATTTTGGGGGAAGGAGACAGAGAGAACCACAGCTGGATATTATAAAATTCAGGAGACAGAAAAGGAAACTTCTTCCAAAATCATTTCCTTCAAGTTGGAGTGATCAGCCGTTTCAATGTTTTTACAAATAGATTCATTCTATTCATGGCACAAGAGATGATCAATGGCTCCTGATCAAAATGGCCAAATATTACCTCTAATATCAAAGCAGCACTGGGACCAGCTGTTGAGGAACATGAAAGAAAGACTATTTTACCTTAGGAGCTTGCAAGAAGCATCAGGTTGGTTTCTGATGCCATTACCAAACTGGCATCAGTCTGATCCACACTGAACCCTATTATTTTACAAACTAGAGATCTATAGACAGGTGACAGGTTGTTCATCCTTAAAAGAGCATTGACTAACAGATGTGGCTTCACTACACTCAGTATTTAGCAGTTCATTAATTTATCTTGTGTATGCATTTGAACAATAATTGTGGTCCAATTTTCCACATGATCTAAGGCAATTTATTAATTGCTGAGGTTCATTTAAATTAATGCCAGTACATAGCTCTTCTTCACCAATTTTAAAGGTACAAATGACTACGTTTTTATTGCTCAGCCTTAAATTAAGAGCAGATCATTATGAGCCTGGGAGAAAAAAACATGAGTTTCACGTTACCTGCTGGTAAATATAAGTAAGCAAAAACTTTCAGTGTCCCAATAAAATAGAACCCATAGAAACCTCTTCAAAGTGATCTTCCAGAAAAGAAACACACACACACACACACATATATACGTAAAAATCTGTTCTTCCCATGATTATAAAGTTTCCTAATAATTCCCATGGAAGATTAATAAACTTCTACCAAAACTTATATCTAATTTATGTGGCTTTAAGGGTCATGCTTTAATAACAATGATGAAACATGATTATTACTGCCTAATGCTGAAATTACAATTTTTTTACATTGTAATTTTTCCCCCCACTATGCACCCTGTGGCATTGGCATCTTTATCACTCCATGTGTTTCTAGTTTTAAAACCTTTACCCCCTACTGTTTGAAAAATACTTCTCATTTTCATCCCCTATGGAGTACAGAAATCCCTAAAGGCAAACCATTAGTGATCTTTCTGCTTGTTCCCAAACACTTATTATGATCACCAGTGTTGCCTTCTACTGCCTCATTGGCTTTTGGTAAAGTATGCAAATGAGATGTTCAAAACACACACTTTTTTTTTGCAACTGTGCAAGTTTCTACTGATTTATAAAATGGGCAGGCTATTAAAGTGACTGAAAATGTCAGCAAGATTTATGCATGGGTGACAAATTGTATTGGAAATGTTCTCTTTCTAACAGTCTTGCTTTAGGTTTTTCTTCCTCTTTGAAACAATTCAAATGTTCTATGTGATAGATCTCCCCCTCCTTCTATTACAAAATGTATTTTGACAGTGCTTTAAAAAAAAAAACAGGGAAAAAAAATAAAGTTAGCCCCAAGTCATATCAATACAATATTATAATGTAAATCAGACATTGCTTTATCTTATATTTATTGCTTTCAAAAGTTCTGTGAAGTTTTTCATCAACTTCAGTGTTGATGTTCATTTCAGTGTTTATGCATCCCAATGATGAGTAATTATATTGCTTTATTATCAAAAGTACATTTCCTTATCATTGAAAGTGTGGTATTTATACATACAGTGCCCTAAATGTCAGTGTATTATATCAAATGGTTGATTTCCTTATAATAACTCCATTTTAGTTTTAAAAGCCTTATGACTTTCAGATTCTTATGATATTTCCATAGATTTTTTGTCACACAAATACACACATTATTTGCTTTCAAGTATTACTTATATGTGGGACATGGTGGCTCAGTGGCTAAGACACTGAGCTTGTCGATCAAAAGGTTGGCAGTTCAGCGGTTCAAATCCCTAGTGCCGCACAATGGGGTGAGCTCCCATTACTTGTCCCAGCTTTTGCCAACCTAGCAGTTCAAAAGCACATAAAAAATGCAAGTAGAAAAATAGGGACTGTTACCTTTGGCAGGAAGGTAACAGTGTTCCAAGCGCCTTTGGCATTTAGTCATGCCGGCCACATGACCATGGAGACGTCTTCACACAGCGTTGGCTCTTCAGCTTTGAAATGGAGATGAGCACCGCCCCCTAGAGTCGGGAATGACTAGCACATATGTGCGAGGGGAACCTTAACCGTTAGTACTTATACTTGTGTGTGTTCTCATAGCTTAACTCTACAACTGGGAACAATTCATGAGAATCATGGATTCGTGATGGCTACATAGTCAACAGAGTTCTTGATTGGTGCATGCACTACTGTATTTCCTTTAATAGTATATTATTATTATTTTTTAAATCTAGGCTATGCCAGATAGAATCAGTAACCATGATCACATGGAAATAAAAGAGTTCCAAAATTCATCGGGAAGAGACATTTATATATACTGTAACTTTGCCGAAGAGTATTGCTTGTTTTCTCTTCTAAATAGTAGTTTATCTTATAGGGTTATCTGCTAAATCCTTCTCTTCAACAATCATTTTTTTTTATTTTTGACTCCCTCATGTAACTGAATATCTGAGAGTGAAATGAAAGAGATTTCCTTTGAACCATAACAAGGTTGCATCAAAATCTGCCTTACAATTTCTCTCAAGTTTTTCTTTCACTGAAAAAAAAAGTTTAAAATTTTTCTGCCTTGTTCTCTATATTGTTGGAGAAATTATTTTGAATATCCCCTTTGAACAAATGGTGGTGTTGGTTATGGTGAAAGTGGGTTCCTTTGGCACCCACTTTTCTGTTACACCTATTTCCTTCAGTCCAAAACTTCTGTCTGCTCATCCTGTTGAAACTAAGACAAAAAACAACAACAACAACAACAAAATAATGGGTTTTCTATCATGACACTTCCTATGGGAATTGCACTAAAATATGAGGTGACACAATGGAAATTAGGACATTCCCACACATGTCTTGCTTACCTCACCATTTTTTACCATAAGAATTTCTCCAAAACTCTCTTCTCTTATGAAGATAGTAGAAGAATTGAATGAGATCTAGAAGGTGACAATATACAACCGAATTTTTCTGCATAGCTTTAGAGTTATGCAAAAGGTCCCTGTTTTGTTAGGACAGTCCCTGAATTGAATTGAATTGAATGAGTGAGTGAGTGAGGAGTGAGTTCTGTCAAGCCATGATTGACTCTTAGTGAGAGATTTTTTCCATGATGATCTGTCCCTAACCCAGGGGTGAAATGTTCCCGGTTCGGACTGGATCACCCGATCCGATAGCAATGGTGGCGGGTGGTTTGGAGAACCGATAGCAAAAATCCCTGGCCCCCCATGCCCAGCTGAGCCACGTGATCATCAGAGGCTTTTTTTTTTTTTTTTACTTTTAAAAGCATTTTTTCTACAACCTCTTTGGCCGAAGAGGTTGCAGAAAAAATGTTTTTAAAAGCCTCTGATGATCCCAGCTGAGTTGCCAAAGAAAAAATGCTTTTAAAAGAAAAGAAAAAAAGCCAAGAAATGGATGGAACAAATAACAAAACTGCAAATAGAAAAGAAACCAGAAACATTCCTATTAGGAATCTTTACAAAACCATACCCCAAAGAAATAAAATATTTGATGATACATATGTTAACCGCAGCACGAATAACATATGCAAAAAACTGGAAACAAGAAAAAATCCCAACTGAAGAAGAACTAATAGATAAAATCTTAGAATGTGCTGAAATGGACAGACTAACAAAAGAAATCAAAGAAAAAGAAGAGACTGATTACTACAGAATATGGAACAAATGGTAAAATTGGCTTCACACCATCAATAAAGAAACATAAATACAATAAGAAAAGAATAAAAATGTAAATATGTATATAAATAATTTTTATAGGTATATAATAGGAATATAGAAATGTAAAAAAGTAAAGATATAATCAAAAAAAGACAAGGAAGGGAAAAGAAAAGAAAAAAGAAAAGAAAAGAAGAATAGGAGGAGGGGGAAAAAAGTATTAGACTAAGAAAAAGGGGAAGAAATATAAACTATTAGATTGAAAACCACTATGAAACAATGCTTAAAAAGGATCAGTTATTTATTTATATGTTGTATGTTGTGTAAATGTCTAATGTGTGTTTTAATAAAATTTATAAATTTTAATAAAAAAAAGGAAAAAAAAGCCTCTGATGATCAGGCAACTCAGCTGGGATCGTCAGAGGCTTTTAAAAGCATTTTTTTTTTACAGCCTCTTCGGCTGAAGAGGTTGTAGAAAAAATGCTTTTAACAGTAAAAAAAAGAAAAAGTTGGCCACACCCACCCAGTCACATTACCCCCACCCGCACCAAGCCACGCCCACAGAACCGGTAGTAACAAATTTTACATTTCACCACTGCCCTAACCTGGACGTTCAGGGCTTCCAATGATGCATCCTCATTATAACTGTGTCCATCCACCTCCTCTCTTTCCTTCCACCTTTCCCACAGCACAATAGATCCTTCATCAGAAAGCTAGGTCTTTGCATAATGTGTTTGAATTAGGATAATTTGAGTCTTGTCATTTGTGTCTTGAGTGACAACTGGGTTGATTTGTTCAATGATTCATCAATTTGTTCTTTTAGGTGACCAGGATCTTCTCAGGAGTTTTCTCCAACACCAAAATTCAAAGACATCTTCCTATCTGTCTTCTGGAAGACAGGTATGAGTTGTAAAAAAAAAAAAAAAAAAGGTTGCACTCAACAGCTTTTTGCAACTCTCCTTTATTGCTGCCATCTAGTGGCTCTCTTGGATTTTGTAATCCATCATTTCTCAAATATCATTGCCCTAATTATGCCCATGTAAGCATTTGAGGTGAATAAACCAGTGAGCACTTTTCTAAACACATGTATTAACCATTCCAAGTTTTTCTGCTGGAAATCTAGTTATGTTATGCATAAGACACAATGAATTTAAGATTATATTTGTCAATATACTAGCTACTCAGCAAGCTAGACATGTAGCAGCCATATTTTTCAGCTGGGCGGGGGTGGGGGGTGACTGATGCTGTGGTTTGGAAACTCTTCCATTCCCCACCTCCCATAACTCAGCTGACTTAACCTAAACAGGAGGGGCAGTAATCGCTAGTCTCAGTTAAGTGTTTATTCCTAAAGATATGATGATAATTATTATGCTTTAAATGTACAAGAAACAAATCTGAGTCTTTCAGACTCATTTATTTATGCATTTGATTCACATTTCAAAACTGCCTATGTCCCTCACAGAGGGACTCTAGGCAGTGTAGAAATAAACTACTAAAAACATTGTCTATGGAGATTCTTACTCATCCAGGTCATGGTTGTCCCAAAATGCTTTTTCAAGAGACAACTGGACTTTCTGGTTTTTCTTTGAAGACATTTTGCTTCTCATCCAAGAAGCTGCTTCAGTTCTGGCTGGATGGTGGGGAATGGAATTTATAAATCCTTCCATTCCCTACCATCCAGGCAAAACTGAAGAAGCTCTTTGGATGAGAAGTGAAACATTTTCAAAGAAAAAGGTGCAGTTCAGTGGTGGGATTCAAATTTTTTTTACTACCAGTTCTGTGGGCTTGGTTGGTGAGTGTGGCATGGCTTGGTGGGCGTGGCAGGGGAAGGATACTGTAAAATCTCCATTCCCACCAACTCCAGGGGAGGGATACCATAAAATCTCCATTCCTTCCCCACTCTAGGGTAAGGTTATTGTGAAATCCCCATTTCTTCCCGATCAGCTGGGACTTGAGAGGCAGAGAATAGATGCGGACGGGGCCAGTCAGAGGTGGTATTTACCGGTTCTCTGAACTACTCAAAATTTCTGCTACTGGTTCTCCAGAACTATTCAGAACCTGCTGAATACCACCTCTGGTCCAGTTGCCTCTTGAAAAAAAGCACCTTTGGGACTACTAAAAACATTAAAAAATATGTACAATTTAAAAGAGGCAAGCAATGTTAAAAATTAATTAAAAGGGGAGGGGAGGGTTTTCAGGTTGCTAAGCTGCCTCACAACTTCATGCTTCTCCGTGCGCTCCACGCAATTCTGCAGGACCATGTTTCTTTCCGGAAGGCCAGTTTCTTTCCCCTCACATCCAGGGGAAGAATATTCCAGAAAGTGGGGACAACAGCCAAGAAAGTTCTCTTCCTGGACCCCCTCCAATCAGAATTCTTTGACTGATGGGGTACACAACATACCTTCCCTGCCTGACCAGATGGGATGGGATGATGTAATGGGATGAAGAAAAATTAATGTATTGTGAAAAGAATGCTGGATGTTTGTCCAACCCCCTGCCCCCCCCACCCACCCCCGGTGGCTCCCCTGTGTGTAGTTCTGATAATATAGGAGGAGGGCTGGAACACTGGGAAGGACAAAGCAAGTTCCAGCTTCCAAAGTAAGACCTGGATTGTGTGAATGATAGTAGCTGTCATCTGAATAACTCCACATAAGTTCTACGGTTAGGCATTTATAGAAATGCTGGAAAACTGATCGGTGGAACTCTGCTTCCGTTCTTTTGGAGAACATGGATTGAAGCAAGGAGCTGTAACCAGTTATTGTTGCTGCTGGTTCATAGTAGATGAAAGGGTCTGTGGAATTTTCTACTTCATATATTTAGTCTGGTATATATTTACTCTGAATATACTATTAATATGCATCGACCAGGCTCTCTGTGATGCTTATCAAATCAAATAATGACTCCTTTGTGGAAGTACGGTTAGGAAATTCTTTCCCACAGCCTCCGATTCTTATCCTGTATTTAGTGACCTGGACCCAAATTAGAAACGTTGTAAAAGTTATGATACATACAATCTTCAGGATGGAAAACTTTGATATGAGAAACCTAATTCTCCGTTTTATATTCAGATCAGTCAGTCCATACCCAGTACTATGATTGCTCTGATTTTGCTAATTAGTTCATTAAGTTGCATAATAATTGGTTTACTGCCACCCACCTCTTTAGGAAGCTGGAATTGTGGAAATAAAATTGATTTAGGGCCTTATTCTGATCTATTGCGCTGACTCTGTCATATATCCCGGTGACTGTCATCTGTTTATTCCCTATCTTGGTTTTCCCTGGTTTTGGCTCTACCCCCCTCCTTTCTTTATTTCTACATTTAAAATGCAGAGATGTACTGTGGTTTAAATAGGTTGCTTAAAGATGTAGATTTAACATATAAGCACTATTATAAAGAAAACATCTGCTTCTCACCTTAGGAGGTAAAGATGAAACTCAGCAAGGGTAAGATATGTTAAGCCGGCCTCTCCACCTCGAGCTGCTGCTGTTGAATAGTTGATGGGTCTGACTGCTTGATTCCAAACTGAATAATGCAGCACACTCTGGTAAGGTTGACTCTCTCTCACTTGCCACAGTTTCAGTATTTTTGAAAGAACAGTTTTGCTCCATCCTATTGCTGTGTCAGGTTGTCAATACTTGCTGGGTTTTTAACTGTATTATATGAGCTGCCTGGAGTTACCTGAGGCAGCGCAGACATTGGCAAAGGCATAAATAAACAAACCAGGGTTATAAAATATTTGGAGCCAAAAATCCCATGTGAAAATTTGCACCTACTTTTGCAAAATTTTCTCTTGATGTATGGGTTTCTATGCAATGTATTCAAATCCTTCCTTCCTTCCTTCCTTCCTTCCTTCCTTCCTTCCTTCCTTCCTTCCTCTCTCTTTTTCTCTTTATTTCTCTTACTCTGTCTCTTTTACAAGCAGCATTGCTTTCCACTGCACCAGAAAGGAAAATCTGAGATGAGAAAATAGGTTAAAACAGGAGGGATATACTAATGCAATCAAATGTGTAAAGCACCATTCTGTTAGCCCTTTGAAGCAGTCCAGGCAAAAAAGCAGGACAATGAACAACTAGCTCTATCTTTATTATAGGGCTACATTAACAGAATCTTCCAAGACTGAACAAATTTCTCCCCTCTTCTCCTTTTACTCTCCACAAAATAAGGAGGGTCCCTTCGGAAATCCTTTTGTGGACTCAATTATCTTCTACATGCTGGTTGCCCTGTCTATGGCTCTTTGTACTGTCTCCCATGCAGGGGTGAAACCTACTTACCTTCCCTACCAGTTCAGAAGTGTGTGTGCCATCATCAGGTCCGATTTTTGACCCTCTCCGCATAAACAAAGCCTTCTGCACATGCGTGGAAGGTCAAAAACTGGTTTCTTCCTGGTTAAAACCAGGAAATAACGATGTCCGGGCGGGTGGGCGGAGTCTCACACTGCTGCCGCTACCGGTTTGCCAAACCACGCACCTCCGCCGCCACTGCTACCAGTTTGTGTGAGCCAGACAGAACAGGCAAGATTTCACCACTGCTCCCATGATTATTATGTGTACCATTATTTTATTTATTATTATTTTTATTATTTTATTAGTTCAATTTATATGCCGCCCTTCTCTGTAGACTCAGGGTGGCTTACAATGTATTATAGCAATAGCCTGCATACTTTTATGTATATACCTGCTTATTAGGGCTTTCGGCCCCCCCAAGCGGTGTTGTTCTATACAAAGATGGCTTATTGCCCCCACAATCCGGGTCCCCAATTTACCTACCTCGAAAGGATGGAAGGCTGAGTCAACCTTGAGCCTGGTGAGATTTGAACTCACACTAATTGCAGGCAGCTGGCAGCTAAGTGCTAGCACTTAACAGCACTTAGTCCGCTGCGCCACCAAGGCTCTTTACACATTCAACTCCATGCCAGTTTAATAAATTTAAAAAATGGGACTCTTTCTTAAAATGATTACTAAAGTGGCGTTATTTCTTAGCATCCTCTCTGGATCTAAGCCTGTCAGAAGTTTGTTCTCTGTCTACAAGCAAATGGGTGTTTCTTTATCTCCCCCTCCTCTTTCTCAGGGCTGGGCTGATGTTTATACAACCATTGTCAAATTCCTTCTTCAAGTTTATCTCCTTATTCCTCTACACCACACAATACAAATGATCCAACCATTTCTTCATCAGTGAAAAGACATCTGCTAGTAGCATACAGCAGAAGATGGCTGGGTCTGTCATATAGTTGCATTTTTTGAAGCCATCCCATGCACTGCAAAACATGTTGAAAAGCTGTCATTCACTCTTCCTGCCTTTGAATTTTCCTTCCTTCCTTCCTTCCTTCCTTCCTTCCTTCCTTCCTTCCTTCCTTCCTTCCTTCCCAGAAATCAATCAAACAATCTGCCTTGGCTTCATGGAAATCAATGCCACTCCTGAGAGATTTGCAGGGACTTACTCTCATTACTTTTTTTGAGCATTTTGTAGGGGAGACCAAGCAGGGGATAGAAACTACAAAAGAAAAGAGCGATAGGAGTTGAGAGTCTCCATTGTAGCAGCCTTTTTAGGAGATGCCTTGGAAATGAGTAGAGTACACAATACAAAAGAGGATTGGTTGATCAGAGCAGATAATTTAGCCCGTAGCAACTCCCAGTATGGGACAACCCACAACCTTTCAAGTTAATTAATTGGGTGGTTTCTGTAAGTTAGAAATTTCACACAACTTTCCACTCTCCCCATGACTCAGACAAGCATGTTGTGAGAATAGAGAACTCTCTGATCAAAACTCTCATGGTACTTTTTCAGGAAGGAATCACTATTAAAAAAAAATACACTGGTGGATGTTAGATTTAATAGACAATTACACATGTAGATGCAGCTATAAAACAATTGAAATCCATAAATGAGTGAAATAATGAATGAAAAATAAATCTTGAAGATTAATATTTCTCTGTCTCTCTGTCTCTCTCACCCTCCCTCCCTCCCTCCTTCTCTCTCTTTCTCTCTTCTTCCCATCCCTTCTGCCTCAATTATTCCTGACTTGAAAACGACTTGAAGAAATCAATTTCTGAACTAGTGTTGATCCACCACTAGATGGATACACTATGCTGTGATTTCTATGGCTGCAAAAGTGTTTGTTGAGAGTCAAAAAGAGATTATTCTGTCTGAGGAATAAAAGGTTCTTCTAAAGACATTACTATCACACACCCTGGGGGTTTAAGTGAGAATATCTAAGTGATGAAAGCAGTGGGTAACCTCAGTAACATCTGGCACAGGAGAAGACACTTTAAGTTTGGCTGACTTTTTCCCCTCTAAGAGTCAAATGGAATTTCTTTCTCACTAGGTTAATGTACCAGAATGCTTTTCCATTCTGGCTATGGAATAACAGATTTTTTTTTAAAAAAAAAAAGCAACAATGTGAAAAGCTTTAAAAAGTATATGTCCAAGCTTTGAACAATATATCCAAGCTTTGAACAACTATTTGTCAAGCTTAAATCCTATAAAAATTCAGAATTCACTAAATTTGCCATATCATAATAAACAGGAAATGTTTGTGTAAACCTATTTTAAAAGTTATTCCATACTTACGAGTTTCACATCATTGGCTGTAGGGCAAAAAAAAAAAAAAAAAAAGGAGCATGAAGAAGATTTATAAAATTGATACTATATACAAACCTCTCCAATCTTGAATGGCCAATCTTGGTAAATCAATGGAGGTTCCATTAAAACAACTGGTCATTGTTTTCTTGTTTATATAAAGTAGAATCTTCAGACAATATTTAGTAAGGATTAGTTACAAGCATCTTTATTGCTGAAAATATAATTCAAACTGGGAACATTAACTCATATTGTTTGGTCTTACTCTGTTAATAGTTGCATTTTGGACTCATTTAAACAGGATTCTTTACATGATATGGGATAGATTGTAGCTTCTTAAAGGTGCCTATATCTCTTTGACTGTATTTGCAATATTAATGAAAACTTCAAGAATAGTTGAGTTTTCAGACATGATGCTTGACTAAAAGAAATGGAAGTGAGAGCTGACCTGTAGAATTATTCATTTGGGTTTGACATGATTTTATTTTTTAAAAAATATTTAAACTAAAGGTGAGAAATAGCTTTAATCCCCTTGGAATTGTTTTGCATAATTGATAGTTGATATTATTTCCAACCCTCCTTTGTTTGTCCTTTATCCTATATCCACTTAGGTGAAATCAATAGTGCTTATTTCTAAGAAATTATATATCAGTTTACAGTGAATATTTTAATATGTCTATTGTCTTCTTCATATAATTCCAGTACAATACTCTTTGTTCCTCTTTGTACTCTAGTAGTACCAATATTTATGAAAAGAACAGCCTTCAGAATAGGGTTGAACAGGGTGTTAGCCACATGAACTTTCTCTTTCTTGTGTGATTTTTGAGTGTTTTCACTTCACAAATTCTCCTTTCTCCCCTCAGTTTTGCAAAGCAGACTAAGCCCAGTAATTAAAAAATAATGCATAAATTGATTTCCTTATGTTAGTAAGACCAGCAGAAAAGTAGTTAGAATTATCATATTTACCCAAAAGAAGATCGCTTTGAAGAATTCTCTTAGAGAGTCTTCCAAAAAGAGGGAAGTTAAACAGAGTATTTCTTTTAAAAACATAGAAAACCTAATCACTTAGGCATGCCATTTGTGATGGAGCTGGATTTTTTTAAAAAATATGTATTTATGTGATATATTGTATATGGACATCCCTACATGTATATGCTCACTTGTCAAAAGCCACCTTCTGAAATGAGCAAATCTCTGATAAAAATTAATTACTATCACTTGCTTTTAAAAATTAATTGTAAAATAAGATACCTCATTTGTAACATTAATTCAGCTAGATATGGAGAGAGAGAGGGAGAGAGGGAAGGGAAGAGAGACAGGGAGAGGGGGAGAGGGAGGGAAGGAGGGAGAGAGGGAGGGAGAGGGAGTGGGGAAGGGAGGAGGAGAGAGAGGGAGAGGGAGGGAGAGAGAGAGAGAACTGCAGAAAGCTCGGTTCACTAAACAAGAAGCTATCAATGCTTCTTCTGTAGCAAATATCCTTTTAGCACAATGCCTCTTTCTTGGTAAATATGCTCGAAGATTGCACTCCAGGTAAATAGACAACTGTATGGGAGTTGGAGCACAAAGGCCTTTCCTGCAAAGGTTTCCCCTGATTCTTGCACAACAAACCAGTGGTGGGTTGCTCCGGTTCGGACCGGTTTGCAAGAACCGTAGTAAAACCGGCAGGAGGCTCCGCCCACTGACCCGGACGTCATCAAAGTTGATCTGTGCATGTGCAGAAGAGCGCATGTGTGTGCGAGCGAAGAGAGTGTGCGCGCGTGGGCATGATGGGAACCGGTAGTAAGGTAAGTAGAACCCACTCCTGCAACAAACACACAAATTCTGCAATGGAAAGATCTGGGCAACATGACCTCAAAAAACAGAAGCATTGTCTCTTCCACTGTCTAGTTATATGTATTTTATCTAAAAGTTATGTAAAATTTTATATATACTATATCCCTAAATTTGTGCACCGTACATATGTTTATTGTTTAGTAAGTCATACTGAGTTTATTGGTTCTTAGTCCCAGAGAAGGAAGGGCTTATTATCCTATTCAGCAAACGTAGTACTGATTTCCTTGTGTTCCAGGGACAGGGGCTGAGTATGTTCAATACGGACTTTAAACCAATTGATTTTGCAGCCCCCATCAATATTTCGACTATTTCCATGGTCTAAGACCTTCAAATACTTTGGCCACCTAATGAGAAGGAAGGACTCTCTAGAGAAGAGCCTGATGTTGGGAAAGATTGAGGGCAAAAGAAGAACGGGATGACAGAGAATGAGGTGGCTGGATGGAGTTACTGAAGCAGTCAGCATGAGCTTAAATGGACTCCAGAGGATGGTAGAGGCAAGGAAGGCCTGGAGGAACGTTGTCCATGGAGTCATGAAGGGTCAGACACTACTTCACAACTAACAACAACAAAGAGGATCCCTATTAAAGATAGTCTCCTTTTACATGTGAAAGGCAAGAAGAAAAGAGCAAGAATAGGGCATTCTTGCTTTGGTTTCCGGTAAATGTAGTAAATGTAGATGCAGACCAGTTTCTACAGGTCTGCATCTAGCACTGCTGAATGTCAGATGCATTTCCCAAAGTAATTACTTGGATGGCAAGACCCACAGTCTTCCAATGAGATAAATATGGTATTAAACTCTATATATCATGAAAACTCTTGCGTCTCTCTGTCTGTGTATAACCTTCAACAAGTGAAAGTGCATCATAGGACAACCATTTCTAAACCAAGGTACCTCCTATGGCTAATTTAGAAAATATCAGGATGTATTACTCTGGTGAGAATGAAATTTAGGGAAGTTGAGGCTGCTTCAGCACCATTGCATTGCCACTGCTTCAACATCACCACACTGCTACAATCAGCCTTTACTTGGGATCATCAGACCAGGTTTCCCGCACTTCCTGACAGCTTCCCACAAGTCCTTGCTTGAAGGAAGCTGGAAAGGAACATCAGCAATGAGGAAGCTGACAGCGAGGATTGTAAGTCTCTCTGGTAGTCTCTCTTACCTGTGCAATCTCCCCAGCCCCTCTGCACTCACATTGCACCAGCCATTTGTGCAACCCAATGCACCCTTTCCACCTAAGCCACAGTCTCACCTACCTCTCCAACCCAGATAGCATCTTCATCTTTTACACACCACTGCACATCTCTGCATGCCAATCCCAACCTACATGGCATGTCTCATACCCTTCCATTCACCCTTCCTAAAACTCACGGCAACTCTCAAGCAACCCTGTGCACCCTTTTGACCTATGCAGCATCTCTGTGCATCCTCTCTAACACACATGAAACCTTCCTGTGGACCTGCAGATGCTCTTCCTGATCTATGTCACATCCTCACACCCCACCTCTGACTCTCATGTCACCATTCACACACAGCCTGGTATAACTTTTCACCCTTCCCTATCTGCGCCGCACATTCATGCTCACTGTCCCAAGCTGTTCAGCACCTCTCATGCATCCAAACACCTTCTGCTCAGCCTTCCCGAGCCAAGCAGATATGTGCAAATGACAGGTCCCTGCACAGGTAGGGAATGTGCATTAGGTTGGAAAGATGTGTAGAAGAAGTGCTGTGCAAATCAAGAAGGGAGTGTAATGGTATGTGTGAGAGACAAGAGGCAGAAAAGGACATGGATGGGTGGATGTGCCGGAGTGCATGATGAGGTGCAAGTGAGGTGTAGTGAGGTAAGGGAAGACACACGGTAGTGAAATATCTCTGAAATGATGACCCAGTGGGTCACAGATTGCCTAGTAAAACATAAATGTAGCAGCAGCATATCAACTATTGCTAAAAAAAAAACAAAAAAACCTAACGTTAAAATATTCAATTGTTTACACACATACTCAAGACACAGAAAGGGGGAGAGAGTATAATTAAGGCTGACCCAGTGCCCTTCCCTTTTTTCTTCATTCTTTTCTGCAAAATTGTGCTCCAGAAGAAGGGAGAAAACGGAGTGGGGAGATCCTAGAAGATAAAGAGATGGACGGGGGGGAGAGAGGGGGGGAGAGAGAGAAAGAGAAAGAGAAAGAGAAAGAGAAAGAGAAAGAGAGAGAAAGAGAATTATTTGCAACATTTGAAAAGAGCATAATTAATAAGAACTCTGATTTGAGATTGAGATTCACAATAGCACCCTTTTAATGTATGTAACAACGTAGTGCAAACAGATAATGCAAACTTACAGAAACCAATTCCTTTAAAGCTCCCTAATCGTATTTTTAATGGCTTCTTGTAAGCATCTAAATCTTTCTATCCAAATGATGTTTGCCAATGTATCTTTTTGCTAAATTACAGGATGTCAGACATGCTTCATGAGCAGTTTTTGGGGTCAAGTAACATTTATATGCTGGTGAAGCAGATATAAGTGTTATTTTGACATTACTGCATATAGCAGCCTAAATTCTTGCCTAGAGGCACTGAGGTTTGGTTTTATTCACTTCTGTATGTTCGAAACATAATATTTATTTAACATGCCATTCCGAGCAGAATACCAATTTATAATACATGGGAATGTTAGCTTTGAATTATGCCAGATATTTTCCTTTGGGTTTTTTTTAAAAAAAATAATATTATTAACATTGATATTTTAAGAAATATATAAAAGTTAAATCTATTACATATATTTCTATCGTGATTGCATCAAAATTTGTCTTTTTTTTTTTAAAAAAAAATAAGTTTACTCTCACTTTCCCTGATCATTAATTTCTGTGTTTCCTCTTCCTTTCCAGGTGGTAGGTAACTCTCCTTCTGCAAGGAGCCGTTAACAATTTGCCAGATCCAAATTGTGATGTTACCTGCATTGCACCCTCTTGCTATCCATTTCTTATGCAATCCAGGATGAGCGGAGGTCCAAACTTCAAGTAGCAGAAGAAAACTGAAATAGTACCTTATCCACTTGGGACCAGAAAGAGTCCCAGATAGCAGGATAAGACAATGACCAGTTACCACTGAAGTCTCTGTCCACGCAGAATCAAGACTTCAATACATCTGAGCCACTTTGTTGGAAAACGCCATGCAAACCAGTCACAGCAGCCAGACGGGGGATCACAAGATTATAAGATCCTGTATGAACAGGAAATCCTTTCTGAGGGTCTCTTCATGCTGGGTGTGATAGGCAGTTCATAGGTAGGTCCCCCTTGGGAAGCTTTCTCCAGTGAGAGATGTCTAGCATCCACGTTGTCATTCTGTGGCATCAGGTACTGAATTTTGGTTGTCTCTAGCTATTTCCTCTCTTAGCTTGTTAAGATTCGTTCTGGGATGAGATATTGATACCTATTAATTAATTTCACTTCAGCTGTTTTGCTTTTTTTTTAGGATTAATAACTACTTTTGCATGTCTGTATTTTTTTAGCTGCTTTTTTATTGTAAATTTAAATTGAGATTGCGATTTTAAACAGTTTTGTGGGCTGGTTTGTAATTTTTGTCTTTCAAATGAGGCAATGCACACAGAGACACATACATAGAGAGATATGCAGATACGCACACAGCACAGTGTGTTAAAAAATACAGTGCAAATCAGTGTTCTTTTAAATACCAATGCTGAATGAAAATTAAAGCCCATTTCCTAAATGATATGATAGTCTGCTTCCTCTATGCAGAACTGTTGGGAAACTGTTTTTGTAATAGAAATATAGGAATCAGAATAAATCCTGTTCGTCTGTTAATTAAAGCAAGTCTGGCTAGAGATCATTCATTTTCTGGCTTTGAATTGCAAATAAAATCCTTATATTTGCACTAGATGCCATTTTTGACCTGAATCAAAGTGGATTGTTTATTGGAAGCTGTTAGCATCGGGAGAAAACTGTGATATTATTAGATTGAAGTTAATATCCTTTTTTCGTCCATCTACTGAAATGGAGCTATCTCTGTATGGATCGTCAGTTTCTAGAGATTTGTATTTAATTGTTTACCTAATAAAATTTAGAGCAATTCTGGCTTACATTTTCAAAAGTGGAAAGAGTGAAAAAAACAAAGATACAGATTGTACCTACTCTGATGGCAAACTCTGTATAACCACCAAAGCAGTGGTGGGTTGCCCCCGGTTCACACCGGTTCTATAGAACCGGTAGTAAAACCGGCAGGAGGCTCTGCCCACCGACCCCGATGCCATCAAAATGCTTCTGCGCATGCGCAGAAGAGCATGCGGCCCCATTGCAAACCGGTAGTAAAGATAAGTAGAACCCACCCCTGCACCAAACTTTCTACAAGGGATTCTGCCTCAAGGACAACTGGCTGAACTACCAGTTTCAAGCCTTTTCTGATCCATGGAAGCAAGCTATACAGATGTCTGAAGGGATGCTATTCCAGAGACCAGGTGCCATGACAGAGAAGGCATGCTTCCCTGGTCCCAATATTCCTTGACTATTTATTGAAGGCACCCAAGGTTCACCCAAGTTGTCCAATCTCACCACAATGTAGGCAGAAACAATTGGAGACAAGCTACCACTCAAATTACCAGGTTTATCATGAAGGGATTTATAGGTGATATTTAGCACCATGATATTTAGCACTCAGAAGCCAATGGATGATTAATGCAATTTGCAGATCAGTGGAATCTCATATCTTATATCTCAGCATGCCCATCACAGCTCACATCTGGACCAGCTGTAGATTCTGACTGATCTTCACAGACACTCTCGGGTGAAGTGGATTGCAATATAATTCGTCCTTCTTGAGTTCACCTTGTCGCATTGGCCATTAGCACAACCCTACAACTATCTATTTGTTTTGGACCAGAAGCGCCATGAAAACAAAGTCCAGCCAATATTTAATTGGCTGGATCCAAGCATTAGTGAGAGAAATATCATACTGAATTATTTGCCAGCTAGAAATACAATGCTAAGTGGTTTATTCAGATTCCAAAAAAAGATGTCAGCTGATCCCCACTTATTTTAGCATAATTTAAAATATAAAAATCAAGATGGATGCAGGGGGTGGGATGAGGTGTAAGGAAGCTGCCCTAAATGCATTGGTAGTATTGGGAAAAGCTTAAAAATATATATATATATATATATATCACATGGTAGCACCATATTTATTGCGCTTAATTTAACAAATTATGGCAGGAACAACATTGACAGCATTTTCCCCGTAAAATTATTATACTTAAATGAACTTTTGACAATGTATTAATTACAAGGACATGACCACATTTATTCTGCTGATCCAGTAATTGCATGCATTAAAGAAATATTTATCAACAGACCATGTAGCTTTCTTGGGTACTGTGGGGAGGGAGCATCAGGTTTCATTACCAAATTGTCTTTCCCATTTTCAAAGACTTTTTTACTGCTTAAGAAGCTACTTTTGAACTTTTGGCCACCAGCATATGAAGGAAAAAGTAGTAGCATAGCATGCTTGTCTTTAAGTTGCACCTAAATAATATTTCATAAGAATCAGGCATTTCAGATTTCTTAGCTCACTACTTACTCCAACTGAAGTCTGCATAACTAAAGTTTGGACATTTCACAGCCAATAAAGGCTAGATTTAATGTTTCCATTAATGCATGTTCCAAAACTCTCTGAATGTCACACAAAACATCAGTAAGAGCCAACATACGGGGTTACATTTACTCATTCCTCCTGGGCACTCTGTTCTCTGACAAACTCTGATCTTGCACTCTGGAAAGAGTGCAGAAAAGAGCAGACAAAGGTGATTAGAGGGCTGGAGGCTAAAATATATGAAGAAGAGTTGCAGGAATTGGGTTTGTCTAGTCTAGTGAAAAGAAGGACTAGAGTTGACATGATAGCAGTATTCCAATATTTGTGGCAGTGCCACAAAGAAGAGTGGGGGGCTCAACCTATTTCCCAAAGCACCAGAAGGCAAGGTAAGAAACTAATCAAGGAGAAAAGTGAAAAGAGTGAAAAGAAGGACTAGGGGAGACATGATAGCAGTGTTCCAATATCTCAGGGGTTGCCACAAAGAAGAGGGAGTCAAGCTATTCTCCAAAGCATCTGAGGGCAGGACAAGAAGCAGTGGGTGGAAACTAATCAAGGAGAGAAGCAACCTAGAACTAAGGAGAAATTCCCTAACAGTGAGAACAATTAACCAGTGGAACATCTTGCCACCAGAAGTTATGAGTGCTCCATCACTGGAGGCTTTTAAGAAGAGTCTGGTCAGCCACTAGTCTGGAATGGCATAGGGTCCTGCTTGAGCTGGGGGCTGGACTAGAAGACTTCCAAGGTCCCTTCCAACTCTGTTCTTCTGTTAAATGGCCAGCACTGAAGTGAACCATTCAAGAGATCCAGGCACTGAGGATCGCTTTTGATGGCCTTTGTGCTCTTAGCAATGTCTCTTATAACCAATTCCTCCCAAGAAAGATTCCAGTCTTACCTTTTCCCACATCAAAGAGGAGCTTTTCCTGGCCTGATCCCTGGAGGGAGGGGGGAGTGTTATTATGTAGGATCTTGTCACTAGCACCACAAGAAACAAGAATGATATGGGGAGCTTCTTCTGAGTATTTTCTTTATTTGCCTACAGGCAGAAATCTTGCCAGACCAAAACAATTATGTGCATAACTTTAGATAGACTGTAAAACCTGTTAGGGAGGGACCATCTTTCGCCTTTCCTTACCTTGCCTACCAAACATTGCAAGCTCTGCTGCTTCTGTTCTCTTCGAGGCAGTCCCCAACACTACAACATCCTACTATATAGCCACACAATCCTCCTCCAGGCAGCATCTTCTACTTCTTATCTCTACTACTTCATACCAAAAATGACACTTCATGATGTGAGCCCACCATGCCCTGGATTTCTGAATTTTTACCTTTTGAGCCTTCTTCTCTGCTAAATTCAGGATTAATGTGCAAGTCTATTTTCAGTTCACAAGTGCAACACAATTGTCACTGATAAGAGTATCTCCCTAACTGTACTTGCCATATTATCTTAAATATGGTCCCCCTGGATCCAAGATTAGGGATTCTTTCTTAACTTTTGTCTGTCAAAGAGATAAGATTAGGAGTGGTTTGCATTGGATTAATTTGTTCATTACGGAGTCTCTTCATTTGGACTTGGAAAGAAGAAAGAGACAGCTGAGTCCATAGAGAACAAGACTAGAGATCAGAAGCCTGCTCTTCTCAAACCTCATGCTGGGCCTTCCTGACTCAGTAGTAGGGGGTTAATAGCTCTTGCTGCCACCAGCAGTTTTCCAGGGGACGCCTCCCATGGCATCTTCTCTCTACCCCCAAATGTGAGGGAAATAGACCTATCAGATCTTAGGCAACTCTCCTGGCAATTAAAAGGTCAAAATGAAAGAAAAAAGTAGGGAGGGAATAATTTAAGTAGTCCCTTCTGGGGATGTACCATAGGGTTTGCTGACTGAAATATTAAGCCTTCCCTTTTTTCTTTGGGAGATAAACCAATCTCACAGGAAATAAACCAAATTGATTTTTATTAAAAGAAAAAAAAGTCTACATGTAAAAAAAAATCCCTTTAACTTTAAATATTCAACATTAAAAGTGATATGAAGAGATGTTTGAATCATCATGATAGAGCTGGCAACTTAAATAGAGAATCCAAAAGAAAATATTGTGCTGTTCTTTGGAGATTTTTAAGTAGGAAATGGAAAGAATCTAGTCCAGGTTTATTAACAGTTTTATGTAGGTAGAGATCATGATTAACAGACAAACACAATGATGTATCACCATGCCATTCTTTTATACCAACTCCAGAAATACTCCACTGTTAGAGGAGCACCTAGTTACTCTTTGGCGGAGTAAATAGAGGAGGAAGGGAAAGAATATTGGTGAAAGATACCCTCAAACAATGTCTCGATTGGCACTGCCCCTTCATTTGTGATGTTTTGGTGGGATTTGAGATGTTTTAAATTGAACAATAAGGAGGTCACCATCAAATATTACTGAATGGTCTACAAACGCAGGAAATTACAATCCTGTTTGAATATCATGTCGTGTATCTACTTAGATGTGCATTTTCTGCTATGTTTAAGTTAAACAAAAACCCTAAATGACTGTGTAGTATGACATCTCATTAATATGTTTCCATTCACATCTGTGCCTTTATTATAAAAACTAGGCTGCTCCAGTGATAAAAGATTAAGTCCTTTAATTAGAAACAAATGACAAATCACTGTTAACCCCATGTGACGCTTTCTAAAACTTCCATCAAAAAATCCTCTTAAAACACGATTAAACACAAGTTCACCAAATCTACTTCCTAGAAAGTGCCATTTAACAAAACTCAGGCAGGATGTTAATCCTGGGGGCGAATTACAGGTTGCCAATGCATTTCCTAAAAGGGGATTGACAGGGGATCATTTTGTTATGGGGCCACCTCCAGCGTGTTGTGACAACCAGTCATTACACCTCTGAGCACAGCACTCAGCTGTAGGTTTCCACAGGATGCAAATAGCTCCAAATGGGTTCAATTTAGAGAAGGCAGATAATGTATCATTCACTTCTTTAAGGTAGAAGCTTTTAATTTTCAAAGGGGAAAAAAAAGAAACTAGAGTATATTTCAGATTCTGGAGAAAAGGGTGGGGGGACAGAGAACAAGTTAACAAAACACGCCAATGAAACGGATGCTCAATTTTAAAAAACCGTTACAGAATTTTTTTAAAAAAAATACAATTTCCCAATTTTCTTCTAATGTTGGTGTGCATGTGTGTGTGTCATATGTGTGTGCATTTGCAAGTTTCTCTGTGAACCTTAATGTATAATACAAAACCTAGAAGGAAATACTGGGGCTGCAGGTTAGCCTAGGAATTAGGAAGAAAGGACATATATAAAGTTCTGGAAATAAGCAATGGAACACCACTACTGTATCACCAAGTATTGCCAAGACTATATCTATCTATCTATCTATCTATCTATCTATCTATCTATCTATCTATCTATCTATCATCTATCATCTATCTATCTATCTATCTATTTATCTATCATCTATCTATTAAATTTATACGCTGCCATCTCATGGCAAACAATGTCATGGTTGTGCTCAAGCAGTCACCAATATTTGAGTTTTGATTTGATGGATATATTTTTAACACCGCATTTAGCTTGGCCCTTTAAAATAGTTCCATTTATGATTTTAAAAAGGTGTTACTCCTCCTCTTTCCATCAGTTTAGAGATTTTAAAAGGTCATTGGGAAACCAAGAAAAAAATCAACTAATATTCCATTCTCTATCTCCCCTGCATCCCCTAATTTGGCTAACAGAATCAAAAGCATTCCCACAGTATATTACAGTTAAGACTCACTTGTTTAATTTTTGAGGCAGGCATCCTTTGGTGCAGTTTTCCTGTCCAAATTCTAATTGTTAAAAAAGGGGAGTGTTTATAGACAGAGGAGACTTAGAGTTAATATTTTACATGTAAAGGGCTTCCAGTTTATTAATTTCTTTAAGTGTACAAATGTCTATAAACTTACCCCAGTGTAAAAAATTTTGCATGATCGTGTTGATCTTGGTGCTTACACTATGTTCAGAATACTGTGATCAGAGTAAGAAATACTAGTGAAAGAAACAACCTCTTGATAAAGCATAAAGCTGTGATGAATTTTACTTTTACTTTTGCCATGTGCAAAAAAAGTCCAATTGGTATGGTTTTCAGCCATGTCACAGATCTTTAAATTCAGATAATTTCTTTAAGAAGAAAATAAATGTTAACTAAACTATTTGTTCACAGTGGAAGTGAAAGCCCATTTCTACTCCCTCGGGATATATCTGGAATATAGTTATAAATAAACATTTACCGGTAAAAATTATTTTAAAATGCCGCAAGTCTTCATACTTCCTCCTCCAAAATAATTAGGAAGTCAGTTGGTGCTGTTGTTCTGGCATTTCTTGTTATTCCAAAAAGTGAAGCATTCATACCAAAACAATATTTCTAAAAGATGCTTCTTGGTTGGCTTTTTTAGATATTGCTCATTTGTACTGCTCAGTACAGAAAATTCTAGATGCTTGAGCAAATATTTTTCTTGTTACCTGAAATTCCTAGATCATTCAGAACATAATGTATTCCTCGGTACTATGCTTTTCAGTTTAAGAAAGCAAAGGTCTTTGGAATTACAATGGACCAACACATGGCCACAATGGTGAAACCTTTGTTTAAACTAAGGCCACACTTGGAATACTGCATCCAGTTTTGGTCACCACAATGTAAAAAAAGATGTTGAGACTCTAGAAAGAGTGCATAGAAGAGCAACAAAGATGATTTAGGAGGCTAAAACATATAAAGAATGGTTGCTGGAATTGGGTATGTCTAGTTTGATGAAAAGAAGGACTAGGGGTGACATGATAGCAGTGTTCCAATATCTCAGGGGTTGCCACAAAGAAGAGGGAGTCAAGTTATTCTCCAAAGCACCTGAGGGCAGGACAAGAAGCAATGGATGGAAACTAATCAAGGAGAGAAGCAACCTAGAAGGAGAAATTTCCTGACAGTTAGAACAATTAACCAGTGGAACAACTTGCCTCCAGAAGTTGTGAATTCTCCAACACTGGAAGTTTTTAAGAACAGATTGGACAACCATTTGTCTGAAATGGTATAGGGTTTCCTGCCTGAGCAGGGGGTTGGACTAGAAGACCTCCAAGGTGCCTTCCAAGTTTGTTATTTTATTCTAAACTCTCTAAGAAACAAGACTGAGCTTTGATGTACCAAATAATTCAATAAAAGTGTGTTATATACTACAATGTGGAACACATGAAAAGAATATAGAATATAGTAGAATGGAAGTTGGATGAAAGGATGAGAAAAAGGAAAAGAGTGAAATCAAAACAGGAATAAAGTACTTTATGCAGATAGCCCACTAATATGAATGTAGTACCTTTAGGCTTAATTATGCTCTTTTCTACTGCTTTTGTGGACCATGAAAATGAGAAAAGAGGTTTTATTAAGAATCTACTGGGCTGTGTTATATGGCTGGTGTTGTGAAGATATTTTGTAGCTCAAAAGTTGTCTATGCTTGTCAGAATATTGCTAGAGTTTATATGGAGCCTGCTTTTGTTTGGTTCCAAATCGAGATGATTTGTATATTTCTGTTAAAAGAAATATTGCTGGGAGATTCATGATCAAGGTTTATATAACTAAATTCAAGTTAATAATCAGTTTATCATCAAGACTTAATTTAGGAGAAATACAGACTAATATTATTCTTTCTCGTCAATGCGGAATTACCACAGGCATTGGGTGACAATGGGTGAGGCCAAGAAGACTAAAGGATCTACTAGAAAGTTATGGGTCATTCTGATTTGTGCTTTGTACCCAACTGAATTCAGAGGTATGAATCCTAATATAATGGAGGCTTGATTTTCAACAAGTATAGTCATCAGCCACATATATTTGGTCCAGGATCATCAGAAGAATTTGTCAGCAGCTCTGAAAATGTTCCAGAGGCTAAGCCCAGAATTAAAACAATGATTGTCCTCTCATGTCATATTAAAAAGAAATAGCAATTGAACAACAGAGCCAGAAGTTCTCTAAACAAACTCCAAACAGCATTTCAACAGAAGTGGTTAATCACAAATGTAACTGAGTCGCCACTCTCTTTGTAAATCCTTGCTGCAGGAAATGATGAAAATGAATAGATTTCCTGGATTCATTTACCATTTCCTGAAAACAGAATAAAGTTCATCAAACCCAAGGATGGTGTGTGGTGTGAGTATGGAGCTGCAGTTAGGCTGTGCTTTCCTCCCCAACCATTAGCTTCCTAAAAGCTCATTTATTACTCAAGGAAAAGAAGACAAACACTTTTTTCACAGGTTAATGCAAAGAAAAATTAACGGCAAGAATGAAAATGGCAAAATGAACAACTCTAATTTCAAAGCTCAGGGAAAAGTGCACATTGAAAGAGACATTTTCCTCCACCGTATCCATTTCATATCTATGAAAGAAGAGGAGGAGGAGGAGGAGGAAGTTCTATCTACTAGCAGCATCTGGAAGAGCCCTGAAAGATAATTAAAAATCTATATAAACAGTACATTTTAAAAACTATATACATTTACCTGAAATCATAAGACAATGTAAAATACCAAACAAATTTACACATATTCCAGTGAAACTCATAAAGTTCAGTTCCAGATCATGCATAATCAGTCTTCAGATGTTGTTCTAACAAATAGGGTCTTCAGTACAATGACTAAAAAACATTTTTATCTATTTATTTATTTTTGTCAAGCATATATAAGATTACAGATAAAAGTATAACCATGATTATGAATACATGAAATGGATACGAATAAAAAGGAACATTAGGACAGGGACGATAGGCCCATTGGTGTACTTATACATGCCCCTTACAGACCTCTTAGGAATGGGGTGAGGTCAACAGTAGACAGTCTAAGATTAAAGTTTTGGGGGTTTGGGGAAGAAACCACAGAATCAGGTAGTGCATTCCAGGCATTGACCACTCTGTTGCTGAAGTCATATTTTCTGCAATCGAGTTTGGAGTGGTTTACCTTAAGTTTGTATCTATTGTGTGCTTGTGTATTGTTTGCTGTGGTTGAAGTTGAAGTAGTCATTGACAGGTAGGACATTGTAGTACGTCAGACTAAAGACAATGTAGTTCTAAATTGTCTAAGCCCAAAATTTCAAGCCTGGTAGCATAAGATATTCTGTTGCAAGTAGAGGACTGAAGGACTCTTCTTGTGAAATATCTCTGGACTCTCTCAATTGTATTAATGTCAGATATGTAGTGTGGGTTCCAGACAGATGAGCTGTATTCGAGAATTGGTCTAGCAAATGTTTTGGGTGCTCTACTTAGTAGTACAATATTACCAGAAAAGAAGCTACACAAGATTAGGTTAACAACTCATAATGTTGTTGGCAATGTTGTTACAGTGGGCTCTGGCACTTAGATCTTTAGAGGTGAGTACTCCAAGGTCATTGACAAAGTGAGGGTCGTCTACAAGGTCATGTCCATTTAGCTTATATTTTATGTTCTGATTTTTTTTTTTTTTGCCAATGTGTAAGACAGAGTATTTGTTGGTTGAGATTTGAAGTTGCCACTTGTTTGACCATTCTGACACATAGTCAAGGTCTCTTTGAAGGGTAGCAGCATTGTCGGTGGTATTAAATAGTTTTACATCATCAGCGAATAGAATGCAGTTGCTTTTAATATGATAGCAAAGGTCATTTATGTAAAGTATAAAGAGTGTTGGTCCTAAAACGCTGCCTTTGGGAACACCGCTGTTAACAGGTACAGGATCTGATAGAGCGCTTCCTCTATCACTTGTTGCCTGTTTGACAGGAAAGTAGCTATCCATTTACGCAGGAGTCCTGAAAACATTGTTTTCTGGTTTCAACCTCTTCAGTCACAAGCAACTTTTCCCATAAGGTTCTCCACAGGTATTTTGACTCTGGTTGAAGTAGCCAGTCCTGATAAGTCAAAATTAGCATGATGAATTACAGCGAGTAAGGTCCCTTTTTATATTTATATCAATTGTTTGACAAAGCTTTGTGTTTAAACACTGTGCTCAGCAATAAATATGAGTTAGCATCTATTAGAATGAACATGGAATCCCTCCCTACTTTGAGTAAAGTATGTGATTCATTCACTTAAACCAGATTACACTGAGATGCTAGTTGATTAATTTCAAATCCACTCATGCGCTTTAAAGATTAAAAAGATAACATCTGTAGGTTTGGGAAAAAAGTATTCTAATTCAGGCATGAGTTGCCAGAAAAGCTACACACATCATGCCTGTAAAAATCCAATCAGCCACTTGAGAGCCACAGGAAGTTACTTTTCTCATCACCGGTTATTAATTCAATTCAATTGGAACTTTCTCCAGGCAAATCATGTATTTTACACTGAGGTTTGGGGTTCCTTTTTTTTCTCTCTTTCCAGCTCAAGCACAGCTCAACTGCATTGAGTGTTCTACAGAAAGTGAAAAAGATCATCACATAAGACAATGGCATTACGTAAAGAAATATTTGCAATGACTCCAAATAAAGAATTTCAACAATTTCTGGGAAATTAGCAGTACAGTTTGAGGTAATGTGTTTCTCTAGAACTGCAATATGTGGTGGAATATGGGTCTGGATTCCCAAGAGGGAAGGAGTACATTCCAGCAGAATAAGCGATAGCAAGGTTTAGATAGTTAGGCTGGAGGAAGAAGATCAAGTCAGCTCCTCCCATCTGTTAGCAAATATTTACATGTGGTGTTTGGCCTTCTTTAAAAATGTGATGCATGTCCATAAGTGTCAGATTATGAAAAGTGCAGAGCTCTAAGGACAACTGATGTCCTTAGAGCTCTGCACTTGTGTCAGGACGTTCTTGGAAAATTTGGAAACTGTTGTCATTATCATCATATTCGAATCAGAAGCATCAATGTGATACTGGAGTGAAAAAAAATAGCTGGTGACATCACCATTGCCCAGGAGTTGCCCAGTTGGGGGCTCTTTTCATATCCCTGTTAATGAGCCCACCGAAGTGGTACCTATTTATCTACTTGCTTTTTTAAACTCTTGTGATCTGCTAGCTCGGTAGGAGCTGGAGTGAACGACAGGAGCTCACCCTATCGCACAGCAGCACTCGAGTTTCTACAGTGTGCATGTGTGTGCTATTCTGTATGTAGAAGATAATATATGATATGTGGATGGATGATCCTAGCAAGAAATTACTGAAAGCTTTGAGAATGCTTCAATCATGATCTGAGTAAAAGGTTTCCAGGATCAAAAGATTCTGCAACTTGAATCCACATGGACTAATTTTTATAAAAACTCATCTAGTTTTCCTGCACAGTTTACCTCATTTGGATAAAGACCAAAGCAAAGCAAAGTGAAACACAATGGAATAAGCACCATGAGAAATTCTTGTTCTTCCATGTCAGGTAGTAGGAAGGCTTGAGTTCCCATTCGAGAATCAGGAGTGAGTCAAAATGTATACCAACCAGGGATGAAATCCAGCAGGTTCTGACAGGTTCTGGAGAACTGGTAGCGGAAATTTTAAGTAGTTCAGAGAACTGGCAAATACTACCTCTGGCTGGCCCCAGAGTGGGGTGGTAATGGAGGTTTTGCAATATCCTTCCTCCAGGAGTAGGGAGGGAATGGGGATTTTGCAGTATCCTTCCCCTGGAGTGGGTTGGGAATGGAGATTTTGCAGTATCCTTCCCCTGCCACACCCACCAAGCCACGCCTACCAAGCCACACCAAACCCACCAAGCCACGCCCACAAAACTGGTAGTAAAAAAAAATTGGATTTCACCACTGATACCAACATAAGGCAGGCTGGTCAGTTTGCTAGAATTAATCAGGCAATCCTGACATAACCCTAGCACGATCTCAGCATTTAGTTTTATGTGCATAACTTTTCACCTTGGAATCTTTGCAAATTATGATTCTATACACTGTGTATGTGATGTCTCATAACATCTTGTTCTGTTGGGCCATAGAAATATGCTTGCTTTAGTAACTACACAATTTTTGATTGTGAGGATGTATGGTTTGATCCATGGTCCCATTTCTTTACAAACTGCAGCTTTCTTTAGACTTTTTGTGGGCAAACTACAAGTTGTACTTAAGACTGAAGGCCAGATGTCAAATCTATTGTTGTTATTACCTCAGTCATGATGTCTTAGCTTGAACAGCTTTGTTATTAGCCAATCCTTTCTCCTGCATACATTTCCTCTTCCAAGAACCACTGAATGATACAATTATCCCATTTTCTCACATAACAGGCCCATCAACAAGCAATCCAAGGCCTCTTCATTATGTTGACAACTGGCCTACCAAGATTCATGATCTCAGGGATGTTAGGGAAGAATATGGGCTGTATATAAAGCGAATTGTCAAGAGTTCACAGAGAATGGATCAAAACAGCTACATACAGCTAGTAAAAGAGCAGCAGTTAGTTACACTTCATCCATGTTCTTTTAGCGGCTCATACTTTAATTGAGGAGAACATTCAACGCAAAACCCAAATTGGAGATACATTTGAATCTCCCTGGATTCATTCACCCCAAGTTCAAATTGTAATTCAATGAAAAACGCAAATGTAGTTATAATCTAAGATATTGTATGGAAGTCCTGGCATTTTTTTTCAAAACATAAATTACATCAGATTATTGATCTTTTTAAAAGCTTACTCCAACAATCAGCTTTCTATCTCATTCTCTCTAGCATGCACTCATTTCCTTATGTAAAAGAATTTAACCAAAGGAAACCAGCATTTTAATTCAATTTTGCCTATAAAATATATAATTTTATTTTGTCATAATGGCTGCTTTTATTTCCAGGGTCAGATTTTATTTAAATTTCAGCCCATTAGGAACAAAAACTTGCCATTTTCTGATAAACAAACTCAGCAGGGAGGCCTCTTCAAAGTAGAAATGTGTTTCCATAGACTTTTGTTCTGGCTGATCTAAATGGCAGGTATATTCCACTTTTCCGATGTTTAATTTTAAAGATTCTTGGGAGGGGGAATAGAAAGAGCATGACATTTGAAACAACAAAACTAGCAATCACCCAAGCAATCCTGTGACAGGGAGATGGAAGGAATATGTATAAAAAAGAAGTAATCTATTGCTTTAGACCACCAAAGAGGCCTAATATGAGTAATTAGCAGAAAACCAGTCATTTTCTTTTATTTCCCTCCCCTGTGAGTGTTGTTTCTGGAAATGTGCAGTCCTTTTGGGATGCAGCAATTTAACTGTTTCTTTGAAGGATGAAAAATGGCCTCCGAAGTGCTCATTTGAATTGGGAGGGGGAGACAACAATGCAGCGACAACAATATAGTATTGCAGCCACATGGGAGCTGATTGAAACTATCATATAGAGTTCTTGTTTGTTTTTAAAAGAATTGTTCCATGAATCATCGTTTTGACAATGGGGAGAAGGTGGCTACTCTTCTGCTGAAATCTTGCTCTGGGTTCAAGGCAGGGGTGAAATGCTCCCGGTTCGGACTGGCTCAGCCAAACCGTTAGTAATGGTGGCTGATGGTTCGGAGAACCGGTAGAAATAGTGGCGTGAGGCTCCGCCCACCCGCCGGGTCATCGTTACTTCCTGATTTTAACCAGGAAGTAACTTGTTTTTTACCCTCTGCGCATGCGCAGAAGGGTTTGCGTATGGCAAGAGGGTCCACGCGGGTGGGGCATGCACTTCTGAACTGGTTGGAAAGGTAAGTAGATTTTACCCCTATCTCAAGGGATGAAAATTGACCAAACTCCTTTGCAACTCCAAGGCTAAAGTCTAAGGACTGAGAAGGGAGAATGGCCTAAGAATGACCATGTGTGCCTTATTTGTTTCCCTTTGGAAGTCCCAAAGTGATGAGGAATGAATAACTCTTGGTTTATGGAGCAGTGGGGATGTCACAAGAAAAAATTTTTTTCCCTAGATTGTATGGGTATCTATCATGGTTTTGGATTCTCCTTTCATGGAATTATTATATCTAAATGCAATTCTGTGCCTGAGATATTGCACTTCCTTTTTAACATCAAATGTACAGGAAAACACTGGGTATATCTTGTACATATCTGGTCATGGAGCTGTCATCCCAGCAAATACCTCTATGTTGTGGGAAGTCCCTGACAACCCTTTTTGGACATTCAGAAGTCCTACATGGATTAAGAGCAGTCAAATATGATATACATAAAGAGAATGGTTCATAGCCATCTAGAATATCCTGTTTTTAGGGAGGCACTGTATGCATAATAATATCATGGATAGATGATAGATAGATAGATAGATAGATAGATAGATAGATAGATAGATAGATGGATGGATGGATGGATGGATGGATGGATGGATGGGTGGGTGGGTGGGTGGGTGGGTGGGTGGGTGGGTGGATGGATGGATGGATGGATGGATGGATGGATGGAGAGATGGATGGATGGATGGATGGATGGATGGATGGATGGAGAGATGGATGGATGGATAGATGGATGGATGGATGGATGGATGGATGGATGGATGGATGGAGAGAGAGAGAGATATGATAGACAGTCAGACAGTCAGACAGACAGTCATGTTGTGATCCACTCAATTTCCACCGCCTGATACTTCACCTGTGAAGTGGTCATTTTCTACCTCTGAAAAATCAGATTCAGCATAATGTTGAATATTTCAATTTACAACAACATAAATGCACAAAATAGTACTCACCACACAAAGGTGAGAAAGAATTGCAGCAAAGCAGTTTCTGTCAAGAAAAATCACTCATCCATCCGCACACACATTCAACACACATGACGCAACACACACATACACAAACTTACATGGACAGAGCTTTTATAAATTTTGAGAGCAGGATGTACATTGTTGTAAGAAGAAGCCATTCTCCAGGACTAGAGAGACATCCCATCATGCCTGAAGAGGCAAAGGCTAACCCCTTTCCCTCTCTGTCTGCTATCCCAACTAATGCTAGAAGTAAAGGATGTGCCTATGACCAGGGGCTTTCTTGAACTAGGTTCAGCTTTTGTATTAGAATGAGTACGAATCAAAAAGATGAGATATGAAGAGGTTTTGGAGAATCAGACTGAAGAATGATAGAATAGAATCTGAATGAATCTCAGAATAAAAAGATTGCTCTCAAGATGTGTGGAGAGCAATATATTGGTATATATGTCTTCTTTCAGATCCCCTTGATGGTTAGCATAATTGATTTTCATAAATCAAGCCAACCGGAACAGAGAGCTAAGTAAAAACTGGGATGAAAAAATAAACCAAGGTGAAATTCTTGCCCATCATTTCTGATGTATGGTAATAGTAATGGATAAGAAAGATCCTTGTATAAAGCTTTCCTCTCCCCTTTTTGTTTTATATTACAATTTCCTTCTTTGTCTCATCTCAAAAGAGCTCTTGGGGAACTTGTTAGGTTTCCTGACTTATTCTCACCACAAATCCATCAGGTATTGTGGGCTGGAAGGGCTAACCAAGGATCATATGAGAAGCTCTCTGATTTTGTGGGTCTCGTAATCCAAATATTGAAGGCAAAACAGAAAGGAGACATCGGGGGATGAAATGGTTAGATAGTGCAGAGGTGGGTTTCAGCAGGTTCTGACCAGTTCTGGAGAATCGGTAGTGGAAATTTTGAGTAGTTCGGAGAACCAGTAGTAAAAATTCTGATTGGCCCCACCCCCATCTATTCTCTGCCTCCCAAGTCTCAGCTGATCAGGAGGAAATGGGGATTTTGCAGTAACCTTCCCCTGGATTGGGTGGGGAATGGAGATTTTACAGTATCTTTCCCCTGGAGTGGGGTGGGAATGGAGATTTTACAGTATCCTTCCCCTGGAGTGGGGTGGGAATGGAGATTTTACAGTATCCTTCCCCTGCCACGCCCACCAAGCCACGCCCACCAAGCCATTCCATGCCCACCAAGCCACACCCACAGAACCGGTAGTAAAAAAATGTTGAAACCCACCACTGAGATAGTGTCATCAATGCAATGAACATTAATATGGGCAAACTCCAGGAGACAGTGGTGGTCAGGGGCACCTGGCTGTGGTCCAAAGAGTCACAAAGAATCAGACACGACTTAGTGACTGCACAACAACAACAACAAAGAATCCAAATCTTTGTGGCCTTAATGTAATAGTATTAGACCCATTGCCCCTTTCCAGGAAAAGAGAAACAAAATAATTAGAGGATAGGAGCATATAAATAAGCAAACAGTAACATGATGATGCTTCCTCATCTATTTCCTTCTATGTTAACAGCCAACAAAATACATGGAGTTAAATGGAGAAAAAGTCAGTATATACATAAAATGTTGATGACTATTAATGTATAGTCTTCTCAGTACTAGGTGGCATCCCAAAGTTCAAAGAGTCTTACTCACAAGCTAATTAAATGATTTTAAAGAAGGATTAATCATATTCATGGAAGGTAAAACTATCAAATGGTTAGGATATTGACCATTGTATCTGAGCTGGATAACCACTAGATATTGACAAAAAGATTCAGTAAAAACCACACTCTTTTTCCCATGTACTGATTATCTGGATTTCTGCAACTACAACATGCCTACTGTATATTAGTTTTGATATCTGAAATAATATCTGAATATCAGTCCACTCAACAATAAATTTAAAAAAAAATGCAGCCTTTTTATAGGTAACAGATTAGCCATTCTGGAAAATAGGATATTAGACTCGATAAGAGCCCACTATATTAGGTCACCCACAAGCAACCACAAATAAAGAGAAAGGAAAGATTATGCATACTGTGATACCAAAATGACTTTTTATTTCTGGTCTTGTACTTGCCCTTTTGTACTTACATCCCAATGCTGGTCATAGCTATTTAAGTGGTGTCATCATGACATACATTTTAAGATGCTTATAATGGTTTAGCACAGGGGTGGGTTCTAAAATTTTTTACTACCGGTTCTGTGGGCGTGGCTTATTTTGTGGGCATGGCTTGATGGTCATGTGACAATTATTTAGGATTTAGCAGAGGTACTGGTCTACCAGGCTTTTAACTGCTTGCAGTGCTGTACCGATCTACCCATTTATATTTGCAGGCACTGGTCTATCCATTCATTTTTGCAGGCACTGGTCTACTCATGTATTTTTGCAGGCACTGGTCTACCCATTTATTTTTGCAGGCACTGATCTACTCATGTATTTTTGCAGGCACTGATCTACTCATGTATTTTTGCAGGCACCGGTCTACTCATTTGTTTTCTTTTAACACTGATCAGCTGTAGGGCGGCCCTTTGAAGCCCCGCGGCAAGAGTTTAAACAGTTTTTTTCCCTCTAGCCATCAGCTGGGACTCAGGAGGCAGCAATAGATTGGGGGTGGGGCCAAATAAAAGGTAAGAATAATGCGGGGAGGGGGTGGGGGCGGGAGGGACATACCCTGTTTCCCCAAAAATAAGACATCCCCTGATAATAAACTCAATTGGGATTTTGAGCGCATGGCAATAAATCCAAGCGCTTATTTCACAGTTCAAAAAAATATAAAACAGGGTCTTATTTTCAGGGAAACACAGTATTTAAGCCATCACCTAAATAAATGCATTTTAAAAAAACAATTAAAAAATATTATTCCATGAGGCAGTTGGTGGAAAGGCCCTTTACAAATTTTGCCTGTTTTAAATAAAAGAGAGCTCCTGAGCATGCAGTATATATATCAGGCTAATTTATGGATCTTGCTGTCAAGGCAGCGCACTGTTCAAAGCGGCCACAATGCAGCACTTTTTGAGTTGCCACACACGCATTGGGGGAGGGGGATGCATGGGGCCACAGATGGGTGCCGGGTGATGGGACCCATGCTGGGAGAGGAGCCAGGAAGGCAAGCCAGCTGCGGTCAGTGCAGAAACCATCCAGGCCTGAAGAGAACTTGCTGGAGCCAGCCAGAGAGCAACTGGGCTGGAGGAGTGCTTGCTGGAGCTGAGCCAAAAAAGTACTTGCTGGAGCCAGCCAGGAGCAACCAAGAACAGGAGGGAGGGGCCTGCAGAGTCCATATAGCCAGCTGACCAGCAGAAGCCAGTAATGCTGGCTAGAAACCAGTTGTGGGTTGCTACCGGTTCTCCCTGGTTCGGGAGAGCCAGTAGTGAAAATCTTGATGTGAGAGCGAACCGGTTCGCTCAGACTGTCAGCTGGGCCCTCCTGCCCGCCCCTGCACTATACTTACCTTTATTCCTTCGGTTTTAGACCAGCTGTAAGGCGCGGCAGAACGGGTTGCCATGCCTCAGCTGTATTGAAATTCGATGTGCTTGAGCGAAGCGCAAGTGTGGCGTGTGTGCAAGCAAAGTGAGCATGCGCACGCTTGATCACACTCAAAGCGTGTGCATGAAGCAAACTGGTGGTAACACCAATTAGAACCCACCACTGCTAGAAACCCTTTTATTTTATTGTTCACCACGTGCCAAGCTGAGACTCCAGTAAAGAGACCCGTTCTACTCACAGTGTGGCCTTTTCCTTTGCAGGCTTGGTTTGGAACTGTGACACTTGCATTTTTGTTTCCTATTACAGTGGACAATGCTAGTAGTTAAACAATGAGATGGTTATTGAAGTTCTGAATAAAAAATCTTGTTCCCTCTGTGGCACTTGTGTTTCAGTTTCTTGTACAAGAAGGATTACATTGTATCTGGTAAAGGAAATTTAGGATTAACATGTGCATTATGCCAGGAAAAATATTATAGGAAAACTGTCAAGTTTTATTTTACAAAGAAATAATCCTTTAAGTCTCTTAGGACAGAACAAAATCTTTAACTTGTTCCTTTTTGCCTTTCTGATTTCCTTCTGCAACCATGAACTAGCTAGCATTTCAACGGCCTGTTACCAGTATTGCCCTCTTTGCATAAGAGCCGAGAAGAAAATCTGGTCCCTTCCATTATTTCAAGCAGGAATTTTATTTTAAGATGTAGGCCTTTGTTTGGGGCAATCCTTACGTTGCTTTAGCTTAAAAGCGGAAGAGATGAATCTAGATATAAAGCTGGAACTGGTATTGCACAAGAAATCATGGAATGATCTAGTTTTCCATCTCCCTCTGGTGCATCCTGATGGAATGACAACAGCTAATAACTAAGACAAGACCGCATCTTCATCCCAGCTGCAAAGAGCAGCTTAAGGTCTATATGTTGCTATCTTTATAAGGTTGCAAATGCATCTTTGCTATTAAAAAAAAATATTTTAAAATGGGTTTTAACATAAAACAAATGTTTAAAAGGGCCCTTTGTCTTAATCCTCTGCTCTCTCTGGGCTACAACGCTTATTCTTTTATCTACCTCTGATGGGCACAAGTCTAAAGAATGGGTGTGTGCCATTTCTTGCAATGCTTCTTTGAAAACATTTAGAAAATATTCAATTGCATTCAATTGTCATGTTGGTTATTATTCATTTATGGGGCACAGTTTCCCCAGTTTTCAATTGAATTTTGTACCCCAAATCATTCATCCCCTTTTCTTCTACTTTTACTAAAAATTGGCCCCAAAGTAGACCTCCGTTTTTATTCATCCATTCATAGTACTATGTTGTTTTTCTGTGGCTTTCTGGAGATGGGGGAAATTCTTGAGAAAGAAGTCACATCTTGATCTTGCAAGTCAATGAATGTTGTACTATTTCCCTTCGCTTGTACGGGGGAAACAATAGAGTTGATTGCCCCTCAATGGGAAGATAACTCATTCTGATTCAAATAAAATAAATCTGACTTGAGGAACATCAAAGTCACCTAATCTCCTGGTAAAATGCAGAAGTAGAAACAAAATGTTTTCTGCCCCCAATCCTAATAAACAGCAGTACGCTCATCCTTTTGCTTTGTCACCATTCTGGTCTGATAGAAGAGACCTCTCCTGAGAAGAGTAAATATATAGAATCCAATCTGGGTTGGTCACCAGGACCAGTCCTGAGAGTTTTCAGGGAAAACTCAGGGAACTCCCATCTTCAGGGAACTCCTCTCTAGCAGAGTGTATTTGCTAGAACAGGGGTGTCAAACTCAAGGCCCACAGGCTGACTCACAGGGTGTTTAGATTTGGCCCATGTGGCTGCTCTGGAAACAGTGAAGGTCTGGCCCGCAAAGCCCTCCGTTTTCACTGCAGAGGGTTGCAGGAGGCCATTGCAGCCAAAAACGGCACTTGGGAGCCCATTTTCGCTGGCAGAGCACTTGGGCCAGTGGTGGGTTGCTCCCAGTTCTGTCCAGTTCTATAGAACCGGTAGTGAAACTGGCAGGAGGCTCCACCCATCTGCCACGACATCATCATGGGTGATTTGCACATTCACAGAAGCTTCTGTGCATGCGCAGAAGTGCAAGCGTGCACAAGAGCGAAGCGAGTGCAAGCGTGCACTCCCGCTGCGAACTGGTAGTAAAGGTAAGTAGAACCCACCCCTGACTTTGGCCACCACAGGTGCCCCCAACATGAGTGATGTCAAGCTGGCCATGCCCATCCTGGCCACACCCACCCTAGCCAATCCCCCCACCCCCCGAAGTCAAACATAACCCTGATGTGGCCCTCAATGAAATTGAATTTGACACCCTTGTGCTACAGAGAAGTCCTCTGAGGATGGGCTCCACCATGAGTCCCAAAGCTCAGATGACTAAACCTCTGGTCCTGGTGACTAACCTAGATGGGATCCTACAATGTTAAACTGGGACACATATTTTTACCTTCATCATATAGTCCAAGTTTTCTGTGACTTTTACACAAGGCACTTTCATATTACCTCTAAACGTCCGGACAAATGGGGGGGGGAGGATACTGCTGGAGTGATGGGACTTTGCTAGTTTTGATGGCATGCCAAACTCCCAAGCTCAGAAGATCTCTCTGAATATAATTCAATAATGTTTACATGGCACTGTTTGTTGAGTGGTATCATTTTCTAAGAAATATATATTTTTGTGCAGAGATCTGCCCATCTCACTCCTCAAGGAAACATTTGGATGATTTGCATCAGATGCCAATGTGTTTCACAAAATACTTGTCTGAAGTGATTAAAATGTAAGTAACAAAGACAGGACAGTGTCCAAAGGCATAAAATGCAAGCCTTCCACATTTCAACAAAAATGCCCTGCACACATAACTTGTCTCCGCTTGACTTAAATATTTAACCAAATGCTATTCATTGCAGGAAACCCATGACATCTGTAACCATGTGGGAAATCTGGTTCAAGTCAGCTTACACATTTAAATATTACTTACAAATTCATGTTCGCTTTCACGTCATTTGAGTAGGCAACGTTGACAGTGCCAAGGTAAACCTGGGGATTTCTCAGCTTCGTACTGAGGAGAATTACATGGCAGGGAAATAATTACACTGGTTCCAAGCATGCAGTCAAATATAAAGTTAAATGGAAGACAATGTACCATATTGGGTTTCCTGCAGGAAAAAAAAAAGTAAGGTTGTAGCATGAAACTGAATAGGTCGCTAGTATCACTTCAAAACAAGATCTCTGCATAATATTTTCATGTCATTGCTATCAACCTTATTTGTCCTTTCTTTTGTGCAATGGCTAAATGTCCATACAAATGGATGCATATTAACAATCTGAAACTTTTAAGTTGAAGGAATATTATGCAGCATTGTTCTCTGCCTGAGTTACTGCTGTTAGTACAGAGGCTTAGTTTTCCTTTCATAGCCCTGCTACATCTATTATAAGAAAGGATGTAGAGTATTTTGAGAATTTAGGATCTCTGAGCTAGCTGTCCTTACTCTGGAATAGCAATAGCAATGACACTTAGACTTACATACCTATATACAAGTCTATAAAGCACTATTCATAGTGCCGTACAAATCTCTCTAAACTGTTTGCAGAGTCAGCATATTGCCCCCAACAATCTGGATCCTCATTTTACTGACCTTGGAAAGAAGGAAAGATGAGCCGGTGAGAATCAAATGCTGGCAGTCGGAAGAATTAGCCTGCAATACTGCATTCTAACCACCGCATCACCATGGCTGCCCTACCCTGACAGTATAGCATTGGCTCCTACATGTACCACAAGATATTTGCAGCCATAAGGTGATATGTTATATTTTGGCTTACTATAAGCTATGGTTTATAGTGTTGGGTAACATCAGCTAATTCTGACTAATTTGACAAGTACAGTTAAGAAAAACCAGAGCCTGGTGTGAAATGTGAATCCAGGAATGGGATGATGGGAGAAATAAACACTTGAATTTATTCATTTCTCACAAACAGATGGAACAATTCTCAACCAAGATTGCTTGGCCAATATACACTCTCTTAGAGAAGCTGCAACTACTTTTTCTCTGATTGCCTTATAAGACCCAGCATATATACTGACTAATTGATTGATGTCCAAACATATGTATGTATTGTATTAATTAATCATTGAATTATATCTCAACTTTTTTTCAAGAATGCAACATAATTTACTGTATGTGTGACATTTCTTCATTTTATCCCCACAACAGCAATTCTGTGATATTGGGCTGAGAGAAAATGACTGGTCAAAATTCATTTGGTGAATTTTCAAAGTTGATGGTGTGTGGAATGTGAATTTTCTAGCCATATGTCAATCACTGTATCATAGTGAGAGACACATCCTGCAACAGCTTATAGAAAATTACAACTTCCAACTTGTTATTATTGCTGGCTGATTTCAGCAAGATATACAATATTGTAGTCATCCAAGGCTGCACCAATTATAATTCCTTATTTTATTTTTAGTTTTTGCATTGTTTTGATTTGTACTACAAGTGTCATAAATGCATATTATTGTTTTTAATTATTTTGGATATGGCCAACCATTTATTTGCTTTGTTTGCTTCTTTGTAATCATGTGTATCATATACACTTACTACAGTGTTGGAACTGTCTACACCATTTTCACAACTTTAAAAGGCACCTTTTTAGTGAGAAAACTGTAGGAAATCATTTTTTTGAGTAAGATATAGCCATAGGTAAATAGGTAGGTAGGTAGGTAGGTAGGTAGGTAGGTAGGTAGGTGGGTGGGTAGATAGATAGATAGATAGATAGATAGATAGATAGATAGATAGATAGATAGATAGATAGATAGATAGATTAGATCGTTCAGATTTCTTTGAAAGTATATTTAGGCAAAGTTCTTTTTTACCTTAAAATAATCTCAACAGGCTAAGAAGGAACTATATTTTTTCATTATAGTAAAAGGAGAATTAGGAGAAAAAAGAAAAAGGGGAATACAATACTATATATAATTCTTCTTGAATATTTACATTTTTTTAAAAAAATGATATGTCAGCAACAGTAGAAGAAAAAGCAAGGAGTGTTTAATGGTTTGATGAAAGAGTTGTTTGAAGAAAGAGTCAAAAATAGATGGTATCATTTATCCATGACTTTGAAACCAAGGACCAAGGATGTCAGGGCATTTATTAATCCCATGTTTGGCTCTGGGACTAATTACCCTGGTTTAGAGGAGATGAATCGAGGCTTATTCCAAGTTGCAATATTCTGAAAAGAAACGCGAGAAAGGTTTCTAATAAAACTCATTTATTTGTTATAAAGAAAATGTCACGAGTGTTTCCAGGATTGCTGTGGCTATCTGCCTACTCACAAACAGTATGGTTTTAATCAAGCCATCTGCTGTTGGCAATTACCTGCAAGCCTTCCCCGCCCTAGTTAATTGCAGGTTAACTCCCTATATAAGCAAGGACCTTTTGCTTGCTACTCGGGCCTAGTCTAATCTAGGCCTAAATGCACAGCTCCTGCAGGAAGCTTGTTGCAACGCCGCAGATGGGAGAAGAATGCAGATAAGGACTCCAGACGCCGCTACAGAGAGACTCCCATGGATGCTTGCCTTTTGCTGTTTTGTAGCACGCAAGTTATCATCGGGACTGCTGTTGCTGGATCTTCTTCCTCCCACAAGCTTCAAGCAATGTTTGCTTTTTGAATTGTTTTTACTTCAGGTGACTTTCAGCTGTGAAGCTCGTGCTGCTCCCACCATGATGGCCTTGATGATGTATCGACACCGAAGCTGCTTACCTTCATGCTAGCTTTATTCTTTTGTGAACTGTTTCGGTATTGTGGAGAGGGATCTAGGAAGATAGCCTTGTTTCACATACCCAGATAAGACTTTGTTTTTAATGTGCTTTCTTAAAGACATAGTGCTTTTTAAATGTTTTAAAGTAAATTATATTTTTACACAAGACGCCTCTGTCAGAATCATTTCAGTCTCAGTGTGTTTACTCATGAGCTGGTTCACGGTCCGGGGTACCCCTCAACCCCATTTCGTCACAGTTGGTAGCAGAGGATGGTTTAATGAACTTACGCTCATGTGGTAATGCGCTAGACTGGAATGTCTGCAGTTGAATAGATGTTGACTAGGGCAGCAGCAGCAGCACAAAGTATGAAGTCACAAACTGGACTGTCTGGGGCTCAGGCCAAAAATGTTTTGGCTGAAAAACCCCAAACTCTAATTGACTTAGAGAATAGTGGAGCTATAAGTTTTGGAGCAGAGGCCTCAACTCCTGAAGGGCCTAAGATAGTGAATAAACCATCATCACCAAAAGAAGTAGAGACTGGAAGAACGCCACTTCAGGTCTTGAAAACAAATACAGAGGTGGATGATGAGTTTAGGAAGGCAATCCTTCAGTTTTTAGGTTTGCCCACAGTAAGTCAGAACCCGACTGCTGATTCTAGTGAATTATTAAAGAATTCAGCCGTGAAAGGAAAGAAGATCGAAGTCCTACAAAACACCGGATCGGTAAGAGACTTTCAATCTTTTCCTAAAACCCCCACCTCAGACCATAAGTGGGTAATGGGGGATAACAGACTGCCTGATTCAAATGTTCCTGCTTCTTTGTTAAACCAGCATGGCCAAGTTGACATTGCGCCACCTGCTGTTGAAGCCATCATAGATCAGGCTATAAAGACTTTAGCTCCCTTGATGACATCAGTGACTTCTGCTAAAAATTTAAGAGACTCTCATGTTGAGCGTAAGGTTGCAAGTGTGATAGAGACTTTGGCAACCATTTTAGGCGATGGTTTGCAGGCACCATCGGCTCAACAAATAGGAGCTGCGCATCCCAAAGCCCCCCTGATGTCTGCGACTAATTCAGCGCACGCCACGAGTGGGATATATCCATCCGTGACGACATCGACATCCAGGACGGTTCCGGAGGCTACCTCAACTGAAGATAGGAATTTGGGAGCGCGTCCAAAAATTCCTAGAGATGTGCACCAGAGAGGACCCTCGAGTTTTTGTGATCAAGCCAGGATGAGTTTTGCATCCGCACAACGTGAAGTTTCAATCCCTCCCATTGGGGAGGAACGATCGTCAGAATGCCAGATGGAAGACACTGTACTGTGTGCTTCCATTCCAATGCCTTATTGCCCGTTCCAGGACGGACCACATTTTGAACATCAATTAATGTCTATTTCCATGTTTAATAATGTACAGGTCCTTCCTCCTAATTTTAAAAGTTTAAGTGTGGGTGGAGGAAATTTTAAGGAATGGGTTAAAAGTATCCAAGTAATTTTAATGAAAGAAAATGTTTTATCGTTGCTGTTAAAACCCCCACCTAGACCATGGTCCTTAGAAGTTGATATTTTACACCATAAGGCCTTTTGTATTTTATTGATGTCCATTAACCCTGCACTATATCCCAGTATACCTAGTAACCTGACCGTAACAGAAGTTTGGGTGAAACTACATAAGCTATTTTGTTCAAAAAGCTCCCATGTTACAAACAGAGTTTATAGGGAGTTCTATTCCGCAAGGTTGAAGGCGGGAGTAGATATTAATGAACACTTATGTGAGTTAAACAGGTTAAGGCAGGAATTGATGTTGAGGGGGGAAACAGTGTCTGAACAAACCCTCATTACTGTTATACTCAATTCCCTTGACCCTAGCTGGGATAATTTTATATCGCAACTGGATAATGTTAGTTGTAATAACTTATCTTTAGAAGTGTTATCTGGCAGACTGATTGCTGAAGATAACTTGCGAAAATGCAGGGCGGCTTTTCACAAAAAGGAAAAACCTTTAAGAAGGCCCGATAGTTCAGATAGAGCATATACTATCGGAGAATGCTTCAATTGTGGTTCAAGAGAACATTATAGAAGGGATTGCCCACAAAATGTGAATGCTAGGGCATGTTCAAAGGCACCTTCTGATAATAAATGTAAAAGGGGGCCATTGCCTCCTGGTAGAAAGCCAAGTATAGATGTTCCTAACCACAGAAGGGGTAAAAAGCCAAATGGAGGCAACAAAGGGAACAATCCCAGGTTTAATGATAGCTCTGTAGGTATAGTGGAAACTACTGAGTCAGAGCTTACAAGGGAACAGCGAGAGCAACTATGGTTAATGGACAGTGGAGCCAGTAACCATGTTGTCAGTGACCGAAGGTTGTTTGCTAATATGAGAAGGCATCAATCCATGGTCAAAGTTGCAAATGGTAAAAAGGTGAATGTTGTTGGCATTGGAGATGTTTATATCCCTGGGATAGGGGAGATTCACGGAGCATTGTATGTACCAGAGATAGATCATAATCTGCTAAGCCTGATGAGGATATGTGAGAACCCTAGAGTGGAGATTCTGTTCTCAGGAGGAACAGCTGTGATCAAAAACAACAAATGTGTGATTGGGGAGGTTTTGAAGATAGGTGGCTTGCCTTATTATTCCCCCAATACGAATGCTGAGTCCTGCAGTGATAGCAATTATGCTATCTCATTTGGTAGTAACAATGAATCACAGTTAGAACTAGGTGATGAGGATCAAGGCTTTCACCAGAGGAAGCCTTGTAAAGACAAATGTAAAGTTAATAAAAAGTTTTTAAATTTTAACTTAGAGTCAGATAGTAGGAAACCTGAAAATGCTAATGCAATTGCTACAGGTGAGCCGCTGCATAATGAATGTGCTCACTTGATGCATCGTAGATTAGGTCATGTGAGTTTTCCTATAGTAAAAAAGGTAACCGAACACTCAAGGGGAACCAAGATCAATGACTGTAACACATTCCTAGACTGTTCAATTTGTAGGAGTGCAAAGTTGAAGGTGAAATCTGCGCCCAAGAAGTCTCAAAGGTACTCTGAACACCCGTTTCAGCTCGTCCACATGGATTTGGTGGGTCCATTTGCACCTTCCGTGGGTAAGAGACGGTACCTTCTTACCATAGTAGACGACCATAGCAGATTTGGATTCGTTTTTCCCCTAATGTCCAAGAGTGAAACGTTGACTAAGTTTAAGGAATTTTGTAACTTAGTCCAGAACCAGCACAAGATCAGAGTTAAGAAGATCTTGACTGACAGAGGAACTGAATTTAATTCGAATCAGTTCTCCAGCTGGTTAAAGAGTAAGGGTATAGTCCACTTACGCACCGCGCCTTACTCTGCGTTTCAAAATGGCATCGCAGAACGACGCAATGGCGTGTTACAAACTATGATGCGGTGCGCCCTAGAGGATTCCGGATTAAACTTCGCGTATTGGGTAGAAGCAGTTAGATACGCGAATTACACCCTGAACCGTGTGTGGTCTAGCGTGGTGCAGAAGACCCCATACGAGGTGCTATACGGCCATAAGCCTAGCTTGGCACACCTCCACGTTTTCGGGGTGATGGCCGATGTTCATGTCCCGAAGGAGCTCAGGAGAAAGGGAGACCCAATCTCTGTTAAACTGAGATTTGTTGGTTATGAGCAGGGCTCCAAGGCATTTAGGTTTGCCTACCCTAACGGGAAATTAATGATATCAAGGTCTGCCACTTTTCACGAAGGGGCCAACTGGAGTAAGATCCATGCCAATGAGATTCTTACTCGGAACCCTTCCTGTAGTCGTCATAGGCAATCGGAGGATGTATCGGAAAACCTACCCGAGGATAGGGATACATCTGGTTCTGGGAAGCGTGCATCCCAGGCACCCTTGAAAGGGGTATTGAAGCGCAAGATGGGGGTAGCCAGGAAGGATAGGCGCCCAGCTTCTGAGACGCATAGTGATAGTCACGAGATAGATGACTCATCGGACGACTCTGATGTAAGTGACTCCCCTAAAGGCAGACCAGTTAGGGTTACCAGGGGCAATAAGCCTAAGAGGTACGACGACTTTGTTACCTCAGTCGACCAGGTTTTGGCCACCCCTCAGAGATATGAGGATGTGTTGGCCTTACCTGACCATGAACGACAGAAGTGGCTGGCCGCCATGGATACAGAATTAGACAGCCTGAGAAGGCTCGATGTATTCATGCCAACAAGATTGCCCAAGGACAAGAGGGTGATCGGCACCAGGTGGCTTTTCAAGCAAAAGCCCATTGAAGGTGGGGGCTTTATCTATAAGGCGAGACTAGTGGCGCAGGGATTTTCGCAGAGATTCCCTGACGATTATGAGGACACCTTCTCGCCCACGGTGCGCCCTGAGAGCATGAGAACAGCTCTCACCATCGCTACCATGCGAGGCGAACATGTATATCAGTTCGATATTCAGACCGCGTACCTGCACACCCAGTTAGACAAAGAGCTGTACGTGAGGATTCCTCAGGGAGTAAGCCATCGGGAAGACGATGTGTGGTTGTTGAACAAGAGCCTATATGGCTTAAAACAATCTGGTAAGCGATGGTACGAGTGTCTCACAAAAAGCCTGAGAGAGATGGGCTTTTTACCATCATCGGCTGACAAGTGTGTTTTTGTCAAGGAAGATCAGGGCATTAGGGAAACAGTACTGTTGTACGTCGATGACATACTATATATTTGTAGATCAGAGAACAGGCTTAAGTTCTCTGAGGACCTAAGTAAGAGTTTCGCCCTAAAACCATTAGGTCACATTAGCAAATTTTTAGGGGTGCAATTCGTAAAAACCGAGAAGGGGTTTCGGCTCTCTCAGGAAGATAAGATTCAGGAATTGCTTAAAAAGTGTAGCATGGTAGAGGCGAAGCCATGCGATACCCCTATGGCAACAGACTTCCTTAAGAATATGTACACTGAGAGCACGGAGTTTGAGGATAAGACCCTTTACAAGTCCGTGATTGGGTCGTTGTTGTACATTGCAAATTGGACTAGACCGGACATCAGTCTAAGTGTAAATGTGTTATCTAGACATTCTGAACATCCCACACAGTACCATTGGAGCGGAATCAAACGACTCCTGAGATATTTAAAAGGTACTGTGAACTATTCATTGTTATTGGAACCAGAAGCAACTAGAGAATTAAGATTGAGTTGTTTTTCGGATGCCGATTGGGCAGGGGATGTTAGATCTAGAAAAAGTACCTCGGGGTACATTGTATACCTAAATAGTAGCCCCGTGTATTGGTACTCTGGGAAGCAGAAGTTAATTGCAACCTCCACAGCGGAAGCTGAGTATGTGAGTTTGTCCAAAGCTTCCAATAACCTAGTTTGGTTTGATGATCTTCTGGTAAGTTTATGGAGGCAGCCCATGCAACCTATAAAAGTTTATGAGGATAACATGGCTGCCATTAACATATCGGAAGCCGATGCTGTAGGCCAGAGATCGCGCCATATTGATATTAAAATCAAACATGTGAGGCAATTGGTGAAAACAGGTTTCATTAAGACTGTGTATTGTGAAACCAAGGAACAGGTAGCGGACGTGTTTACCAAACCGCTGCCCCGTGACCAACACCTCTATCTTCTGGGTAAAATGTCGATGGCTATGTGAATGTACTTACCATTGATGTATATATGTACCCAATGTAGAATGTATGTTTGTTAACCAGTCAAATAGCCGCAGAGAAGGGGATTGTCACGAGTGTTTCCAGGATTGCTGTGGCTATCTGCCTACTCACAAACAGTATGGTTTTAATCAAGCCATCTGCTGTTGGCAATTACCTGCAAGCCTTCCCCGCCCTAGTTAATTGCAGGTTAACTCCCTATATAAGCAAGGACCTTTTGCTTGCTACTCGGGCCTAGTCTAATCTAGGCCTAAATGCACAGCTCCTGCAGGAAGCTTGTTGCAACGCCGCAGATGGGAGAAGAATGCAGATAAGGACTCCAGACGCCGCTACAGAGAGACTCCCACGGATGCTTGCCTTTTGCTGTTTTGTAGCACGCAAGTTATCATCGGGACTGCTGTTGCTGGATCTTCTTCCTCCCACAAGCTTCAAGCAATGTTTGCTTTTTGAATTGTTTTTACTTCAGGTGACTTTCAGCTGTGAAGCTCGTGCTGCTCCCACCATGATGGCCTTGATGATGTATCGACGCCGAAGCTGCTTACCTTCATGCTAGCTTTATTCTTTTGTGAACTGTTTCGGTATTGTGGAGAGGGATCTAGGGAGATAGCCTTGTTTCACATACCCAGATAAGACTTTGTTTTTAATGTGCTTTCTTAAAGACATAGTGCTTTTTAAATGTTTTAAAGTAAATTATATTTTTACACAAGACGCCTCTGTCAGAATCATTTCAGTCTCAGTGTGTTTACTCATGAGCTGGTTCACGGTCCGGGGTACCCCTCAACCCCATTTCGTCACAGAAAATAAAACACCTCACTAACTAAGAAAAGTTAATTGCTACATTTTTGAAAGTGAGGTCTCCTGCTGGCCCAAGCCGGACCTTTCTGGCAGGAGAACAAAGGAAAGAGTGTGAAGAAGCGAAGGAATGTGGGTGGATGGACATGCGTAGTAGCTTTTGATAACAATTCTTGGCAAGGTACGGATAGTCCAGAAATAATGAGCTCAGCTGGTAAATAAAATAACGCAGTGACAAAGAAAGGATAAAAGTTCCCTTGTGATGAAATCTATAATGCCTGCCTGCTCCATGCAAGGTGGAGCAACAAGATTTTCAGCTTGCTGAAGATAGCTTCTCCTCATTCTTTAAATAGTGTAAAACATTTTTTGTTCCACAAAGTGTTTAAAATGCCATCATTTAAAGAACTAGTTTATCTGAGCCATGGTGGTACAGTGGTTAGAGTGCAATACTGCAGGTTACTTCTGCTGACTGCCGGCTGCATGCAATTTGGCAGTTCAAATCTCACCAGGTTCAAGGTTGACTTAGCCATCCATCCTTCCGAGGTCAGTAAAGGGAAGGCCCAGATTGTTGGGGGCAATATGCTAGCTCTGTAAACTGCTTAGAGAGGGCTGTAAGGCACTGTAAAGCGGTATAGAAATATAAGTGCTATTGGTATCTTAATACTAGAAAACACCAAAAATAGTTTTACCAGAAGGCAGTAACTTTCACACACCACCATGCATACAATTAGACACTGTTGAATGCCTCCAATAGTAGATTATCAGAATAACTAATAGTGTCAAATTAATAAGTGCTTATTTGTCAAAACATAATGCCCTCTATACTAGACTATCTTCATGTTGGTGAACATTATTCACTAATACATGTGACTGCAAATGTTTCCCATCCAGTTTATGTGAACTTTCTTTCAAACTACCAATTGACTTCAATAAAGATGAGTCTTTTAATCTTGATGGGTAGTTTCAGTTCACAATGGGACATAAGAACATTTTATTCCTTATTCATTTTTAGAAATACATTTATATTTTACATGTTTGTACAGTTCTTGTTCTCTGAATCAAAACAAATCATGGCATTACTTTTGCTATGTGGAGAGCTTTTCAGTAAAGTAAAACACATATTAACTGAAGTCCCCCTCTATCTCAAAAGAAACATTTTCTTGCCATTTTCATTATATGTAAGGCAGTTTACCTATTTGCTGATGTCAAAACACACTAAGTTTCATTGTTAAATGTAAAAGTCAGGGGTGAAATCCAGCAGGTTCTAACAGGTTCTGGAGAACCGGTAGCAGAAATTTTGAGTAGTTCGGAGAACCGGCAAATACTACCTCTGGCTGGCCCCAGAGTGGGGTGGGAATGGAGATTTTGCAGTATCCTTCCTCTGCCATGCCCATCAAGCCACACCATGCCCACCAAGCCACGCCCACAGAACCGGTAGTAAAAAAAATTGGATTTCACCACTGGTATAAGTACTGTGATTTGCAAGGGTAACAGGTATAAAACAGGACAGTCTGCACAATTTGTGCTACTAAAATACCATTCGATTATACAATGTATTAGACACTTTCCAAAATATGTGTCTACTCAGGAGTAAGTCCCATTATTTTTCTATTTTGCCCTGTTTTGAACCAACAGTATGATTAATAAAAGAATTGCAAGATTCTTTTCCCTGAAAGGTACAGTGTGAGTGGAGAGATACAGTCAATCAAGCCATACCACAATTCTCATATTATTTCATAATTTATAGATATGATGATGATGATGATGATGATGATGATGATGATGATGATGATAGTTCAGTTGACTGAGTTTCATGTTTAATGAATAAAAGTTTGTAATAATAATAACAGCAACAGCAACAACAGAATAATAGAGTTGGAAGGGATCTTGGAAGTCTTCTAGTCCAACCAGTTGCTCAAGCAGAAGACCCTATACCACTCCAGACAAGTGGCTGTCCAGTCTCTTCTTAAAAGCCTCCAGTGATGGAATAGCCACAACTTCTGAAGGCAAGCTGTTCCGCTGGTTATTTGTTCTCACTGTTAAGAAATTTCTCCTTAGCTCTAGGTTGGCATTCTCCTTGGTTAGTTTCCACCCATTGTTTCTTGTTCTGGCTTCTGGCTGCTTTGGAAAATAGGTTGGTCCCCCCTCTTCTTTGTGGCAGCCCATCAAATATTGGAGCACTGCTATCCTGTCACCCCTAGTAGCTAGTTACATTGCCAACTGTCTCGAATGCCTGAACTCCATTACCAAAATTATTGGGGGGGGATCTTCTTTGTTGCTGCAGTGGAAAATAGTCAGACATTAACCAGTACTTTTTCCTGTCTCTTGCAATAAGATAAATCTCAAGAATATATAATGCATCAAAATATGTCACAGCAAACCAAAGTGCAACACAATATTTTTAGCTGGAGCCATTTTTGTTTGCCTTCTTTATTAATCAGAGCATATGTTGTTATTACTAATCATTTATATTTCCCCATACATTTCAATAAACTCTTTCCTCTGTCTTCCTGCTGACTTGAACCGGGTGAATTATTCACACTGAATAAATTATTCAACCAAATGTAGCCTCTTTTCTGTTCACAAATTATCTGTGAATAGTCTTTTTTTTTTAAAGTCTTCTGTTGGTTATTCCAGAAAGAATTAATTTGAACATATTTTAGCCCAGGGCTACTTTATGAACCATTCACCTTACCCAAAAGCAAGCGTTTGATGTACTATTTTATGCCACAGCTACTCACCTTTATGGAGAGAATGATCATGTAGGGGCTGCCGTTCCATAATTGATTGATTCAAATGCTCAGAAATACTTGGAGATGGAACAGAATTGTAAAGACATTTGCAATAATTATTCTCACGAGTGATGATTCTTACGGTCTCTTTTGCCAAATTTTACACTCCGTTGCTCAGATTAATTCATTTGGTGAATACCAACGCATGATAAACAAATCGATGTTCTCACTTGATATTTAGTATCTGTTTATTGGCATCGGAGTGGCATCCAAGCAACAGCAATTATCCTTACGAAGAAGTTCAAAACCTTTCTATGACCCTCACACACGCACCAACGCAGACACTGACAAAAGGTGCTCTGAAATAATTGTTAATTATTTTTTTAAAAAATCCCAAGATGGTTTCCCCTTCACTGGAACACAGCACAACCAAGATAATCATTCATTATTTTATAAATGTAACATTCCCTGCTGCATGAGACAGAAAGGACACCTTTCCATTTTTGTAGAGTACATGCAAGAAACACATGTACACCAGAGATGGTATTCAGCTGGTTCGGACCAGTTTGTCCGAACCGGTAGCAGAAATTGCTGATGGACCACCCACCTACCCCGGCTCTATGCCATCCTATTTATGCACATTTTTGAGACCGGGCACATGTGCGGAAGGCGTGCGCATGTGCCAGCAAAGCCCATGCATGGAATGCACGCGTTCACATTTGCGAACCAGTAGGGAAAGTTAGTGAATACCACCCCGATGTACACACTTATATAGCATCATCTTTCTCAGCAATCTCTATGCAGATGAAAAGCCTAAGGAAGGAAACTTTAAGCTCCCACCTAGCCATAGTTGCCCTGCCCCATCCTGATTTAGCAAACTAACAGCTCCTGTCACGTTTTTCTGAACATGCAGTTCTCTGCAAATGCCAGCAACTTCTTTAAGGACTCTTTAAGCAGCTGCTCTAAGGACCTTCTGGGAGAGCTACAGGGCTGCTGGGCCAGGCAGAAAGAGGCTGATTTATGGCAAAGCCTAGAAGCTATTGAAGATGTACAGTATAGCACAGAAAGTGATACTTCAGATTTGCTGGCATAAACGCTGACAGCACGTAATGAGTGCTGGACATGGCAGGAACTGAGATGTCCATAAAAAGAAGCAGCAGCGGCAGCATTCTAGCCTATGGTTTGGTTTGGTTTTAATCTTGGGATGATGATAGCATTTAGTGCTTCCAGAGTAAGGTACAGTAACTTGTGCTTCTAGGTCAATATGTAATCACAAGCATGTTCCATTTTACCTGAGAATTTTGATTTCTCATTATTTTGACAAGGGAATCACATGAGAGCAACAAAGGAAGTCTAAAGTAAGATGAACACAAGGGGGAAAAAATCCTTCCATCATAATATACCAGAGGGAGAATTAGTAAATTGCCCCATTGGCCTATCTGTCTGATATGATTCCATTAAATCTGGCCCATTATCTTTCCTACATCTCTTATCTCCTCTCAAAGCAATAAATACATCTACAAACAGCGAAAAGTCTGTGAGCATAAGACTGAGGTGATTCTCCTGGGCTCAGCTAGGAAGTCTTTCCTTGATACAAGGTACAAGGGTGAAGAGGAAAAGAGGGTTGATGAGACAGAAGAAAAGAAAAACATGTTGCTATATCACAGGGGTGGGCTTCAAAAATTTTAGCAAGGGGTTCTCTACCCGGTTACTGGGTGGGCGTGGCCATGGTGGGCGTAGCCTAGTCGGCCTCCTGCACCACAGCAGGGGGGCATTTTTTCCCTCCTCAGGCTCTGGAGGCTTTCCTTGAGCCTCCGGGAGGGCAGAAATGGCCTGCCCAGGCTCCGGAGGCCCTCTGAAGGCCTTCCCAAACTTCCGGTAGGCCCATTTTTCACCATCTCCAAGCCTCCATATGCGCCCTGCACTTACCTGCAAAATGGGCCGTGTGGGGACTCCTGGGAAGGGCAGGGCGGAGCAGGCAGGACAGGGCCAGCCAGGAGTGGGATTTGGGGGTTTTCTGAACTGCATATAATCTTAGCTAGACGTTCTCCCGAACCCCTGCAAACCTCCAGCAGCCCACCCCTGCTATATCACCTTCTGGCGCTCCTCTGTGCAATTTCTCTTGCATTGTACATATTTATTTATGAAATTTATAAGGTCATCCCTGACTCTGGGCAACATACAGCAAAAATGCATAAAAACATATGTCAAACACAGTCATATATATTTAAAAAGTGCACACAAGAGATCAGCAAAAGAGCCATCTCAAGATCTTATCAATTGTGGAAGAAGGACTGGCAGAGCCAGGGGAGAAGTTAAAAGAGGGATCAGCCTAGAAACCCTACATAGTCACAAAACCCAATCCTGTTTAAGTGCTGTTGACACTGATCTAACTCTAATCTGGTGCTGATCATTAGTAGAGAAGATTCTTGTGCATAGGTGTTAGCAATAAATCAGTTACTTTGAACATGTGGACCTTTGGGTTTTTTTTAACCTGACATCAGTCCCCTGAGACCCCAAGTAGGATGAGTGTTGGGGGTCTTCTGGAAAATAGGGAAGGATGGAGCTGACCCCACTTCAATGTTCCATAGATGGATGCCACAGTACAGAAGACCCTTCCTTGGTCCTGCCAGTTAGGCTCATTCCCTGAGAAATGAGACCTGCAGATTGCATCCCAGATCTAATGGGATGAGAAAATGTAATCAAGGAGAAGCAATCCATCAAATATCCCAGCCCCCATGCCACAAAGGGTTTTAAAGGTCAAAACCAGCACCTTGATTTGGATCTGGAAACAGACTGGCAACCAATGCAGTTTGTAGTCTTGCCTAACCTAAAACCTAAAAAAGACCATTAGGAAGAAGCGTGTGGTCTACCAGATAACTGGAGGCCCACCTCTTCCCATCTCCAAAAATCCCAACCCACCGGACACATGTAAGAGCAATTAAGATGGATTGTGGGTTGTTGTTTTTTTCCCCGTAGTCCCCTAGTAGAGTTGGCTGGCTGTGCTTTGTTTACAAAGAATAGGAATACACTGCTGTGGACAGATTCATTTACAGGAGCTCCCACTAGTGAGTCTGCTAAAAGAACTAAGCTGGCTAAAGCTTAGGTTCATTGAATATTATGGGCTAGTTTTGCAGGGCAAGACCTCTCCTTTCTGCAAGACAGCAATTGCATGTTGGCCTTACATTCCTGTCTTCGTAGAAGGGAGGGCAGCCATTGACAAACTCAGGCACACAGTCAAACAGAAAAGTTTTTCGTCTGTCATGTGATCTACATAAACAAGTACCTTCATTTTTTAAGTTAGATGAAGGCCATTTTCCTTTTACTGTTGTATAAACAGAGAATTGAAGGGTAAAATAGTTAAAAGTTAATGCTATACTGCTAATGTGGCTTTTAAATCACGTCAGCAGCAATCACTGCATTATAATTAACAATTTATTGAACCAGCAATAAAATGAACATCACATTACTTCTAAAGCAGCAGAATAAAATGGCTAATAAATAGCATAAGCCAGACAAATTGCAGAGTAATAGAAATTTTCTTAAGATTTATGGTGTGCAGAAAGATGGATGTGCTATTAGTAGAAGCTCCACTACTTGACAAAATTCTTTTGCAAAGACATAGTTACCAGGCGTGTCAGAGTTCACAAGACTAAGTGGTTTATCCAAATTTCAGCTCACTCCCATTACAGTGGGAAATACTCATTACCAGGCTTTGAAAATGCAAGCAAAGTATGCATTTGCCAAGAATCAAACTGCTACTGCCAGAAAGATACTAACATATTTTACAAACTGTCAAATGGCAAGTCTGCTTGCTTAATCTGAGTTTTAATCTTTTTTTTTTTAATAGACTTTATTCAGATGGCAAATTCTATAATCCGAGGTCCTGGGATAATTCAGTTGCGAGCTTGGCAAAATGCTACAGGTTTCCAGACCGAGAGAGAACTAAAGAAAAAGAAGAAGACCGTTCTGAATTTCAGCTAATTAGAAGAGTGGATAATCAGTAATTTCAGAAAGGAAGGAAACCGAGGCCCAATTCACATATTAAATTCTTGGCATGGTTATCATTTCACTGTTGTTTGGTCCCGTACCACAGCAGTAACATCTGTAGAAAGCCAGAATGGAAGATGGGCAGATGATGAAGCCGCATCACTTGCTTGCATCACAGTCCCCGTAGGCACAGCTGAGTGATTTGAAGCAAGCTGCTGGAGTATCAGCAAAGAACGATGGGAGGGTAATGATCTCCACACTCTCTCCAACAGTTTTCATTCAGTAGGATGAAACATAACTGATTTATTACTAAAACATAACTGATTTATTCCTACTATACATAGCAATCTTCTCAACTAATGATCAGCATCAGGTTAGAGTCAGATAGGTGTCAATGGGACTCAAAGGGGGATGGATTTCATTTGTTTGTGGCTATGTAGAGATTCTAGGCTGATCCCTCTTTTAACTTCTCCCCCTGGCTCTGCCGGACCTTCTCTTACAAATGGTGGGATCTTGAGATGGCTCTTTTGCTGATCTCTTGTGTTTACTTCCATGAATTTCAGAAATTTCTAAAGGAGGAACCTTTCCCAGAACAAGATAGCCTAGGAATTGTCCCTGTGAATTCTGTCTTGCCTTGTGTGATCCCCACCCAAGTGGTCAACAGGCTTGTTGGCGTTCCAAGCTTCCATTCAACGTTGGGTGAAAATATTACACAGAATAACTTTCATGGGTGGTCAAAGAGCAGGCACAAATAAAGCTGCCCTTGAATAGGATAACCGAAGAAATTACAGTCCCTTCCTCATTTTCATAACAAATATTGTGAGCTAAAGAATATCAGTCAGAGACCTTCTGAACTTGAATGAGGTATTGAATTTTTTCCTTAAGGATTTTTTTTTTTTTAAAAAAAATAGAAGCCTGATTTCAATGCAGGGAAGGAAAGAAGGAAGGAAGGTTTAATGAAATTGAAGGCTAATTAAAAACTAGTTTTGATCAGCCATGTGTATTTCATGTTGAGATTATCAGACATTAATCTTCCTAAATTTAGAGACAAAAATTAAATCAGACATAAAAAAAGGTTTGAAAGGCAATTCCCAAATGTTCCATAGGTAAAGTGATCACCATTATGCTGAACCCTGCAAGATGCTTCAGTCCTTATCTTTAAAAAGCAGCATATTGCAAACTGCATTTTTTAAAATTAAATGATAATTACAATGTTAATCCCATATAGAATATGTTAGCATTATATAAGGTGTTTTTATATTCTTTTTAATGGAATACTTACAATTCCATTACTCCCTTAAAACGGCAAAAATCATGTTTGCTGCTCCAGTGTCTATAACTAATTAACACTGTATATAGCACTGTGTATATAGAGTACACACCATAACTAATCAGCACGATCAAGGTTATAGTCTTCATATTTAAAATGAAATGGGGTCATCAAATATTCATCAAACATTTTCCAGGTTGAAATCTACATTTTTTTTAAAAAAGTGAAAAGAATAGTTAATTCTTAGACTAATTAGTTACTGAAAATTGCTGTTGCCTGGAAACGATAAGAATATATAGCTTTTTAAAATGATGTATTACTTATAAAGTCAGAAGATAAACTATGATTAACATACCAGTTAACATTTTGATGATTACTCAATTAGATGAACACAACAATGTATTTGAAAATAGCAATGATCCTGATTTGATCATTTCAAGCAGAGCATTAGAGAGAGGAGCAATTTCAACCTTATTATGCTTGGGGTCAGAAACACTGTCTGAATGCAAATTTTGCACTAAGTTCAAACATTTTCCTCCATTTGGACCTAAAAATCAATACATCATATTTCTGTGTGTATGTATCTGGGTCTATCTATGACACACACGCAAACACAGGCACACATACAGGTTTTCAAGATGTGAACATTAAATTTGCTGTCCAGTGACCTGTACTGTTTAGAATCAGCTGTAAAGATATACTGTACTGTATACTGTAAAGACTTCCCATTCTCAGAGACTACTGTTTGGAACAACCAATTGCTGGTCAGGTCATTTGGCCCTGCATATCCTCCATAACAGTGAGCAGCTCCTATGTCTGACAGATTGTGCAATCCATACTCAAAGATATAAAACCGGAAAAACGATGAAGTCTCCAAGCCTGAAATTTTCCATCGACACAAACAGATAACAGATTTCGCAAGCATGCAGCTCAGCAAGTCAATCTTCTCTGTTATGTTCTCTGCTAAGAATCGGGGAAGTCGAGTCTAGTGAAAAGAAGGACTAAGGGTGACATAGCAGCGTTCCAATATTTGAGGGGCTACCACAAAGATGTGGGGGGGAGGGTCAACCTATTTTCCAAAGCATCAGAAGGCAAGGCAAGAAACAATGGATGGAAATGGAACAACAAGAAAAGCAATCTAGAACTAAGGAGAAATTTCCTGACAGTAAGAACAATCAACGAGTGGAACAGCTTGCCTTCAGAAGTTGTGGGTGCTCCAACACTGGAGGTTTTAAAGAAGAGATTGGGCAGCCAGTTGTCTGAAATGGTATAGGGTCTCCTGCTCAAGCAGGGAATTGGACTAGAAGGCCTCCAAGCTCCCTTTCAAGACTGTTGTTCTATACTTTATGTTCTAAGTATATTGTATTTCTTCCAGTATGCATTTGTTCTTTGATTTCTATCCCACCTTCCTTCCATTAGCTCAAAGCATAGCAGCATAGCAGTTCATCCACAACAACCCTAGGGGAAAAAAAATCAGTTGTAGAGAAAATGACTGGCTCAGAGTTTCCTAGGGACTGATCAAGGGTGGATTTGAAGTTGGATCCACACCAATTTCCTTGGTAATCAGAAGCAAGTTCAAAATAAATGTTGTACACACACACACACACATACACACACATGTAAAACATAAGCACCTAATTTTATATAATTTTCTATCTTTTAATGTCCTCGTGTTCCTTGGCAGTTCATATGTATGTCAGCAAGGTAGATGGTGTGTACACTTCAGGGGTGAAATCTACTTACCTTCCCAACCGGTTCAGAAGTGCACGCACCACATGCATGCGCCGTGCCGCATCACGTGCACACTTGGACCCTCTGTGCAGGCACAAACTCTTCTGTGCATGCACAGAGGGTAAAAAATAGATTACTTCCTGGTTAAAACCAGGAACCAGGATGACCGAGAGGGTGGGCGGAGCCTCCCGCCACCAATGCTACCAGTTCTCTGAACCACCGGCTGCCATCGCTACCGGTTCAGTTCAACCGGTCCGTACAGGGAGCATTTCTCCCTGGTACACTTCCAGTCTTCTTACCCATAGCTAGTACAATCTGTTAGCATGCATGTCTGTTATTATTATCATTTGGAACATTCAAGGTACCATTTTGGGAGGAGCATAGAATTCATTATATACAACAGTTGCTTTGGGAAGGAAATTTATGTAAAATTTTTCCATATTTGCACGTCAGGAAGCAAATAAAAAATCCTTCAAGTTACAGATTTCATATATGGATAATGAACTTGCTTGAACTTTAACATAGTTGAGATCCGTAACAGAATCCTATATATACATGTGATGTCTCGCTGCCTGGAGGCCGTGCGGGTCTGGATGGGGAGAAATAGGCTCACACTCAACCCCTCCAAGACTGAGTGGCTGTGGTTCTCGGCATCGCGATATAGTCAGCTGGTGCCATCGCTGACTATTGGGGGTGAGTCTTTACCCCCCACAGAGAGGGCTCACAATCTGGGTGTCCTCCTGGACGCACGGCTGTCTTTAGAAGAACATATGATGGCTGTGGCCAGGGGGGCTTTTTATCAGGTTCGCCTGATTCGCCAGTTGCAGCCCTTTCAGGATCGCGACGCCTTGTGCACAGTCACTCATGCCCTTGTCACCACCCGACTGGACTACTGTAATGCTCTCTACATGGGGCTCCCCTTGAAAAGCACCCGGAGGCTCCAATTGGTCCAGAATGCAGCCGCGCAGGTGGTTATGGGTGCAACTCGTTGTGCCCACGTGACACCCCTCCTGCGTGAGCTGCACTGGCTCCCAGTGGTCTTCCGGGTGTGATTCAAGTTGTTGGTTACCACCTTTAAAGCGCTCCATGGCATTGGACCTGGGTACCTTCGAGACCGTCTTCTGCCACCAGTAGCCTCCCACCGGCCAGTCCGCTCCCACAGAGAGGGTCTCCTCAGGGTGCCATTGGCCAAATTATGTCGGCTGGTGATACCCAGGGGGAGGGCCTTCTCTGTGGGAGCCCCTGCCCTTTGGAATGAACTGCCCCCAGAAATGCGTAAGATCTCCTATCTCCGTGTATTTCGCTGTGCCCTCAAAACCTTGTTGTTCCGCCAGGCTGGGCTATCAATGTAAAGATTTTAATTGGTTTTAAATATGGGATTTTAAATTTGGGTGTTTTATAATTGAGCCAATTATTTAATAATTTTAATTATTTTTAAATTTTGTCTGTCTTTGTGCTTTTAATCAGGCTGTACACTGCCCTGAGTCCTTCGGGAGAAGGGCGGTATAGAAATAAAATTAATAAATAAAAAATAAAATATTATCGATTGATCAGGTTTAAGTCTGTGAAAACACAGTGCTTTTACTAAAAGGCTGCTTTTGTCTCTGAAGAGAAAAAATAAGAGCTTCCCAGAAATGGGATTCACTTACCTTACCTACCGGTTCGCAAATGTGAGCACACACACCACCTCTGTGCATATGAATGGCCTTCTGCGCATGTGCAGCAGTGGCGCATTATGTCTGGGTGGGTGGGCAGAGCCTCCCACAGTCACTGCTACTAGTTCTCATGATCCAGATAGAACCGGCTGAATCCACCACTGGAGCTTCCAAATCTATATGCAATACCATAGGATGTCCACTGATGTTTAGTTCATTATTGACAATGGTATAGAACTTTGCACTAGCTAGAATTAGACTGATGTGGGACAGTAGCAAAGCAAAGAATGAAGTCTCTCCTCCAGCAACTTGGGTCATCTTCCAGCATATGTTGTCCAAGGCATTCACTGCCCCTTCATTAATGGTAGAGCTCACTTTGTAAATCACATAACCACAATACTCAGGAGAGCTGGATTTATGACTTTAATTCTTTAGAAGCTGTTTGAAAGATCCATCACACTTCAGTTAAATCTCAGCTCCAGATTCTCTTATGGAAGCAATAGCAATACCGTTTAGCCCTTAGACTTCACAGTGCTTTACAGCCCTCTCTAAGTGGTTTACAGAGTCAGCCTATTGCTCCCAACAATCTGGGTCCTCATTTTACCAACCTCGGAAAGATGGAAGGCTGAGTCAACCTTGAGCCTGGTGAGATTTGATTTGCCAAATTGCTGGCAGCCACCAGTCAGTAGAAGTAGCCTGCAGTACTACACTCTAATCACTGCGCCACCACGACTCTTCAGGTAAAGGTAAATGTTTTCTCTGTCCAGTCATGTCCAACTCTATGACATGGTGCTCATCTCCATTTCTTGGCCAAGGGAGCCAGCAACATCCAAAGACATTTTCTCTGGTCATGTTGCCACACAGCTATATGCCAAAGGCATGGAACACTTCCCACTGAAGTGGTAGCAATTAATCTACTTGTATTTGCATGCTTTTGAACTACTAGGTGGACAGGAACTCAGGGAGGTACGGGAGCTCACCTCATTGCGCAGTGCTCGAGTCTTATGGAAGCAAAAGTAAAAAAATGGAAATGCGAACAATCAATCACTAAGAAACATGGCATTCTCCTCCTCTACCCCCTTTCACAAATGTAACTTGAAGCCTGTATCTTTGTGTTTAAAATTAATAGAACTTGTTGCATTCTTACCAAGGTTTTTCCTGCAATGGAACCTGCAAGGTTTTTCCTGCAATGGAACATTTTAAGATATTCATGTCAAAAAAGTCATGAATTCCACAGGCTGGTTCCTCCAGTTCCAAGAGTGGCACAGATTGGTTTGAATTAAACAGGGAAAATCTCATTAGCGATTACTATTCATATTTATATGAAATTGATCCGTTGCACAACACATCAAGCGGTAACATAATAACGTATTTTAAACTGCTGTTTACTTGCCATGGAATTCTGATGAGTTAGTAATTGATAATGACTCACTTGTTCGTGAGTGGTTCATTTGGTCAATTTCTTTTGATATCAGTTGAAACACACCACTTCAAAATGTTATTATGCACAGTCAAATGATTTTGCGAAAGGAGTCAGCATAGCAAGAACGAAAAATCAAATAATTTCCCCTTTTACAAGGGGGAAGAAGAATGAAAACGTATTTTACACAAATCTACTTCCCTGTACCAAAGTAAGGGATTCTTCGTAGAGTCACAACACAACCTCACTAAGAGGAGAAGATTATAATCAAATACAGTGAGGTGTGTGTTTAAGATTACTAGGTCAATTTAAGATGCTGAAATCAAGGACTGTAAAATTCTGGCAATATAATATTTCATTATTATAGCATTTATTTTAATCATTTTGACAGTGCCTTCAAATTTACTATTAACTAATGAGTATTGCTGAATTATTCTCAGAAACAATCATTGAAGTTCCATATATCTGACAACAGTCATGGATCATCTCCTCTTCCTCCTCCTCCTCATATACATCCTGAATCATATATCTCAAGTTTGCATTGGGAAAATCGTAGCGGGAATGCAGAAAGCAGAATGTTTTGAATGTTAACTCTCTAGATCAGCTTTGTGCCCTCCAGATATTTTCCAGTATAATTCCCTGAAACAGTGACAGTTGACTGTGTTGATTTTGGCTAATGGGTTTGTCATCTAAAACATCTGCAACTTGCAAGATTACTTGTGAAACACTATACCACAGAATATCAAAGTGGAGAATATGAGGTACAAGAGTTAATGGAGTGCTCATTGACTGGATATATAGACTGGAGAAATGCTCCTGGATCGGACCGGATCGCCTGATCCAGTAGCGATTTTTCCCTGTGGTTTGGCAATCCGGTAGCAATCACCATCTGGGTGTCATTACTTTCTGGTTTCCTGGTTTCTGCATGCACAGAAGGTGTGCACATGTGCAGCGTGTGCACTTCCAAACTGGTAAAAAAGGTAAGTAGATTTCACCCCAATACATACATACATACATACATACATACATACATACATACATACATATGAAGAAAGTATAAAAAGAAGAAAAAATCAAAATTGTAGTATATATAAACAAGATCAGCCTCCAAGAAAACAATTTAGTATAGAAATATATCCAGTAAGAGGATCACATCCACCATACTCCCAGGCCTGGGAGAACAGCCAGGCTTTCCAAGCCTTGCAGTACACCATCCCTTTGCTTACTATCAGGGTAGGAGTTACACTCTCTGGAGGGATTTCATTTCAGATATAAAGTGTCATGCAGAGAACGCAACTTTGTGGGTTCAGATAGTTGGTATCATTTAATCAAAAGGATCTGGAGATCTGGAACTCTTCAACTCTGCCCATTCTTAACTGACAGCCAGAAGGAAATGGTTCCTTATGTAACTAGGTCCTATGTAATGTAGGCCTTTCCAGGTGATAACCAGCACCTTGGAATTGCATCCTGGAAGCACCTGATTTCTGTTCCCAGTGCAACAACATAATGCCAATCCCATATCCATTTACTAACAAGTAGCAATAGCACTTAGATTTATATACTGCCCCATAGTGCTTTACAGTTCAATAATCTAAACAAGAAAAAAATTCTCTTAGATGCCTCATACAGCATAAATCCAAATATCAGGGGGAAATATTCTTTAAAAGGTTTTAGAAGATCTTTTTTTTTTCCTAGGCATCACAAGTGGTTTTATTTTTGAAAAGACAACTGAACTGATACTTTGAGGAAGAAGAAAAAGATATTTTGCTTCCTATCCTGAAAGCTTCATCAGTTGTATTGAATGGGATGGAAGTTCATCATACAATTGATAAAACTTCCTGGATAGGAAGCGAAACGTCTTTTTCTTCTTCTTCAAAAAAGAAAAAAATCAGTCCAGCTGCCTTTTCAAAAATTAAACCACTTTTGATACAACTATGACCTGGATGACTGAGAATCGTCATAGACATCAGGGATTGTTAATCCCCCCCTCCCTTTCCGGTTGATACATGAATATGCTACTTCTGGAGTTATCACTGCCCAGGACTTTAGATCATGACAAATATGGAGGGAAAACTCCATTTATTAAATATTGGAGTGAAATCTCTGCTACTAGAAAAATAAACTTAAGAAAGAAGGTATAGCTGAATTATAATTAGAAAATGTGAAATATGGCTGCTTTCTATTGAGCTGCTTTTCAAATATCTATGCAACTTCCTTTATTTTGCAGAGCCCAGTGTTCACATATTGCTTCTGGAAACAAATTTACAGTTTAAGAGAGTAACAATTAGCAATTTAATTCTGTTCAGACCAAAACAATGATAAACAAGAATAACAGAGTGAGTGTGCATGCACACACATATCTCCCCAAAGAGTGCTAGAAATCCTAATTTACTGACGGGTAACTACTTTCTCTAAGTAGAAACACGGTAATTTAATAATCTTGGCTTAGCAGTTTTCACTACAGAAAATTAACCAATTAATTATTGCTTATAATTTGCTGAGGCATAGCTGCCATATTTGTAAAATCAGCAGGTTTAGAAAGGAAGGGAAAAAGCAAGTTTTAAAATGAATGTTCTCATTTTTCTTCTTCTTCTTCTTCTTCTTCTTTGGCACAAATGACACAATTACTTAGCTCCCTCTAGTGCTGCTTTTTAAAAACAAACTTCCTTGTAATGATTGCATTCCCCGTGTAATCTTAAAAACAAATTAAAAATTCACTTGGCAATAATTAACTAGTGAACTCTCAAAGGGTTTAGTAATATTGTCAGGAACTGAAGTCGGATTTGAGTAGTGTCACCACTAACAAAGGAGGGTCAAATGTAGGCTTTTGGTGACAACAAAAATATGACAACAGTATTCTGCCGTTGTATTGTTCTAACAATTGAGGAACATGCCAATAAAGAATGGCAGTCAAGAGCAGTGATAACAAATGCAAGCCATCTATCATAGTCATGACATTTGAAGTGCCATTACAACAACAGTATTCATTTTCCCATTTAAAATCATCAGTTTCAGGATGGGTAATTTGGGGGTTTTTTCCCCCCTCCCACTTAAAGAAGGTATTCCAGGGGAATCAGCAGCTGCTCACTTCACTGTTTTATGCTTAGGAAAGTCTCTTGTGTGAGGCAACTGATTGTTGGCATATAAGCAAATAGTTCATCTGAATGAATGAAGCGTAACCATGCAAGATCCTTATTACTCTAATGTTAATCAGATCTGGCACCAAAAATATTAGAAGAAGTTTTGGTGGGCCACAACAACCACTACAACGTCACAAATCTTAATCTGCTCTAAGAACTGCCACAAATTTGTCTTTGTTCTTGTTGTTGCTATACTGTTTAATCTTAAAAAGGAATGTGGGAAGTTAGCACCCTACCCCTCTCCTAGAAAAATGAAATAGTCTAGGAAATATTAAAAGGCAGCGTATTTCCCCTAAAAGAGAAATAGAAATCTTAAAACAGAAACTTAGCCCCAGCTCCCTGCCCCCAGCAGATATTTTGGTTATTTGCAAGACAAAAGGCTGGGCCAGCTTATCTACAACACAAAAGACAAAGCCATTAAGCCATAATAGGAATTGCCCAAAGCACCTTCATTACATCATCACCCAGCAAGATTCAACCAGGCGTGGGACACAGACAGCCTACAAAGTTAGCTAAGATCCCCGCCCCCTGGGAGTCTGACAGCCAATGGGATACATTTCTTGTACAGGAACAGGAAATTCTAAGACAGGGCCTAAGAGAGTGTATAAATATATCCCTCTCTCCACTCTTTTTTGCCCAGAACCCAAAAAACCCATGTGGTCCTGTCCACCATTAAACCATCTTTCCAAGCAGTCTCCATGTTTCCAGTGTCTTTTTTCCCACTTGGAACTGAACCCAGATGGACAGTTCTTCCAACAGGAGCAAGGGGGAAAATGATTACAGATTGTGAAGAAGTATCAAAGAGCTTTATTAAGGAAGGAATCAAACAATTATTTATTAAGAATTAAGGATTCTTAGTTATCCACATAATGCAAATATTTTATGATTGGTAGCTGGGCTACAAGTGGGTTAATAGGAAATATTTCACAGGAGTGTCCAAAAATACTTTAGAGCTGTTCTCCTGGGAATCATGGGTCTGCCTAAACATTGACCAAAACATGCATAAGACAAGAGAAAAGCATCACATCTACCACAGCTTTCTTCAAGTACGGAAGTTAGCTTCTTGCATAGAATAATTTGAACAGCCTCTTTGGTGCATATCCCATCTTTTCAACATCTGCAAATTTTAAGGAGTTTTTGGGGAAAAAATTGTTATATGGCACACGCCCATTCGTGTATAATTTTATTATTATTCCCACAGAACCACATTACAGGGTCCATATGTGTCCTTGTAGGAATTTCACAATGACTGAAATTTATGAACATCCAGATATGAAGCCAGCAAAATGATAGTATAGGAATATTACTGTCTGCTTGTATGTAAGGAGGAAATCACTCATGTCCTTCATTGCCATAAGCTCTCAGTGGTACTCTTCCATTGTTTATATAATTACTCTCTAGTCTTGTATTTAGTAATATAACCTGTTGTTACATCATAAATTTTGGTAACAATTGCTGGAGATAATTTAGGAGCCTTTTCTAAGGCTTGCGTAGGTATTTGGAACCTCAAGTTATGCACCTCTGGCCTAGAGCAGAACATTTAAGATCATAGCATGTGAATATCTTAAAACTATTTAGAATAGAATAGAATAATAGAATAGAATTCTTTATTGGCGAAGTGTGATTGGCCACACAAGGAATTTGCCTTAGGTGTATATGCTCTCAGTATACATAAGGAGAATAAAATACATTCATCAAGAATAAAAAGATACAACACTTAGTGATAGTCAAGATTACTAATAAGCTATCAAATCGTACTAGGAAACAAATAAAAACAATATAAATTGAAAGATACAAGAAACATGGTTATAGTAATAAGTGGAAAGAGATAGATAAATCTTCTTGCATAATAAAGGTTTGCCTGCAAACCTTTCTCCTATTCCTGTACATTTAAAGATGAGGTGCCTGTCCATAATAAAGCAGGCAACTTGTCTCTACTCATTCCTTCATGAGGTGAACTGATGAAATATTACGTATAATTTTATTTTTAAGAAGTGCCAGGCAGGTATTTTGGAACTGAATTCTGTGACTGTAATTTCCACAATGAATTATATCTTCTTCAATAAGTGCCACAGCATCTGCTGCTAAGTACAGAAATGATTTTCCCAAACTAACCCACTACAGAATTCTTATCAGTACATATTTGTGTGATGAAGAGCTAGTGGGAATTATGCAGATTGCCTTTCCTTCCCTGCTGAAGGCAATGAACCTTCGCCATCAATATCAAACTGAAAGCAAAACACTGTGGCGGAAGACCAGAGAAAGAGGATATTTCTCCTGTTGTTGCTGCGGTAATTTTGTTGTTCTATTTCCAAATCAATGCTCTTGATTGTACAAAGGTTCTAAGAACAGATTTCCTTTGCATAGGATCACGTGACAAGCAAGCCAAGTGTTCTTTTGAAAAGAAAAAAGGAAAAAAGGAACATTTTCCAGAGCATCTTTACAGAGTTAAATAGGAAGTAGCTCCACTTCTTTGATTTAGCATCTCAAGTTGCTACACATCAAAGGAGCTTTTTATAACTCCATCACTATGTCATACAAACCGCTAGCAACTGGCCTCCATAATCATATTAGGGAAACTGCTTTGAATGTTTTCTTGGTAGTGGAGGTTTTAAAGCTTGATATGACACAATGGAAGTTTATTTCGTCTAAATAGACCCTCTGGTTATTCTACTGCATGTTAAAATTATACATGGTAGAACTGACTGTCCTGTGTGAAAAAGCCCGAGGCCATTGTTTGCTATGGGAGAGAGAAGACCTTATTCCATCGTCATGACCTTTCAAATCTTTCCTGCTCTTAGTTCTACTTTAGGCAAATGCAATTTTCCAATGTTTTCATGTTCTGCATTCACCTCCAGTTCAACAACAAAAGCTCACACAAATATTCAAATTGATGGAAAAATATTTCTCATTGAACCGGATGAGGGGAAAAAACTACTTCAGATTGAAATATATATCTGGAAAATAATGTTTTTATTGCAATAAAAATAGGTATGGAAAAGTGCCTTAATTATTTCAAATTGATGTTATATGCTGCTATACTTTTGTTTCATCCAGTATTTACATCACATTTCCAGGCAAAGACTGGAAACGTGGAACAGAACATGGAACAGAAGTCATGAGGGCTAGTATGGCAAAATCGAAATAGTTTTTACTGAAAATTATTGCAATGGTACAATAGATGTATTCAAGAGATTGGAAGAAGCAGGAGAATGGGACAGGATGCAATGATGCTGGCGTTTGTTTTTAATGAGTATGTCATATAAGTGTCATGGGTTGCTGGAATTAAGATACATTATGTCCACTTCATGGCAACAATTGAGTAATGAAGCTGATGCAACAGAAAATTGAAACTTGTTCTTCATATTTTCAAACTGACTTCTAAAAATCATGGCATTCTTTTTAAGATATGAATAAATGAATTATTTTACCATCTGCTGTACATATCAAGATACAGCTGAGTACCCTGGAAATTCCCAGTGCCACCACTGCTGAAGATAAAGACATTTGACTAGGTCAATATTAATGTTGTGGACAAAAAATAAACTGATTGATATTTCAACATTTTCCCAATTATTTACTTCCTTTTTTCAGTCTTCAGTGAGCAACTTGGGCATTTCTTCTCTTCATTACACTTTGAATGTGCCTGATTATATGCTTTTTCTTGTTCATAGCTTATTCTGAATGTTAGAATTGCTGATCTCAATACATCTGAATTCATGAATTAAACAGTGAATCTATATAGACCCCCTCTAACCCTAATCATAGACTTTAATTAAATACCAGGCATTAGATGTCATTCAATCAAAACAAAACAAAACTCTACTTATACAAAATTAGAAAAATCCTTCTATGGTATTCTAGAGTGCCAATGGCAATATGTTCCAGTGGACCACAAAACAGGCAAAATAATAGAAAATGAGGATGCTAAAGTGTTCTGACACTTTAAAATTCAAACAGACAAGCACCTGCCACATAACACCCCAGACCTAGAAAATATTGATAAGAAAGACAAAGAAGTCTATGGGTGTGGCAATACTTGGAGCCTGCAGAATAGAAGTGAAAGAACTGGAGAAAAATCACAAAATACAAGTGATTTGTAGAACAAGTGAGGCAAAAGAAAGTAAGGGCAATACAAATAGTAAGTGGTATGTTGGGTGCAGTCCCAAAAGATCTGGAACACCATTAGCATTGATAAAATCTCCATCAATTAATTGCAAAAGGCAGCTTTACTTGAAACAGCTTAAATCTTGTGACATCATCAAACAACATTTATTTATTTTAGGTCAGAGGTGTCAAACTTGTGATGACACGTCATCACGTCATGTATTGCACCTTTCCCCCCCCTTCGCTAAACCGAGATGGGCGTGGCCAGCACATGACACATCTGGCCCATGGGCCTCGAGTTTGACACCCCTGTTCTAGGTCCTTGGGAGGGGACTCAGTAGGTCAATAAAAATGATAAATCCAGCCTAAGCATCTGGCTGACTATACAACCGACTATAATAATCATATCATGTCCAATCACATTATTACTATCATGTCAGTCAAATCATAACTGGGGAACACTGCCCAACTCATTTTTTCAACTCACCAAAGTCCACATTTTGGTTAGAGCAGACCATTGGTTTGAAAGAGGAGCAAAAGAATCCTTCTGTGTTAGAATTGAACACACTTTCCTCACTCAACAGAGTGAGAGGAATAAGGTACCATCTATCTCCAGTCAACAATGCAGCCCTTGCAGAAGTTCCAAGGAGATTCCACAACTAATTGCACCCTGATTCAAGTGACCTTGAGGGCACAGATAAACCTCCAAGTGGCCTCAACAGCTCTCAGAGAGAGTGCTAATGATCAGATGACTGCAAAGAAATACAATATTTCCATTTCCCACCCACCCCCATCCTATCAGAACCTATCCTTCCATTTCCCCCCACCATCAGAACTGATGAAGGTTCTTGGATGAGAAGCAAAGAACCTGTTTTTCCTCAAGAAAAAAACAGTCCAGTTGCCTTTTGAAGGAAAAAAAAAAGGACATTTGAGACAACTATAGCCTAAATGACTGAGAATCTCCACAGAAGCTCACCAAACTCTTACCCTCATTCCTTCTGAAGTGCCCTACGGTTACCAAAGTGAACTCAAAATTCTCAAAGACAAATAAAGATGGTTATGTATTAAACCAGCAGTCTCCATTTATATGAGAAATTAAGTAGAATTCCATGGTGCTATATTTGATGCTCCTTTCACACAGAATCCAATGTCATGTAAGGATTTATATTTCTGGCTGGAAAATAAGTGTAATGTGGAGAAAAACAGAACAAATTCTATGAAGCAGAAATATTGGAATTCTGCTTAATCAGCTTGGTGGCATAGGCAGTCTTGGCTTGACTTGAATCAAGCAAATAAGCAAGACTGCTTATCACTCCAAATATTCAAAAGCTTTACATTAATTGCAAGGGGAAGGAGATTGATTTAAGCATTGCCTTAGGATTCCAATAAGTTGTTACATATAAATATCTATCTCAACCAATAACTGTGTTATGCTGCAGACCCTGCATTTTTTTTTTTTTGGCATATGTTTTTTTCTAAGACACCTGTTAAATAAACGAAGGAATGAATATATACACACAAGCAATTCCAGCATTGACAGAAACAGCATATCCCTTTACATATCATGCAGACATATAATTATGGGAAGAAGAATCAGCTCCCCGCCCCCACTTTGATTAATTGTCTTAGTCTCATATTAAAAACTTTTGCTTCTTATCCCATTAAAAGTAACACTTAATAAGCTGCGGCTGTGACCTTCAAGTGGAAAGGCATGCAAGCCTCAACCCTTTCTATATTTACCACCCAAATTTAATCTTTATAATGGAAACCTTAAAAGGAATCTGATAGAAAATACGAAGAGCTGCTCCAAAACTGAAACACTTAGGGAAGATTTTGATTAATGCCTCGCGATTAATCAATTGATTAATATAGTTTTCAATGTTAGGACACTGTCTACTTTAATCAACTATTCTGAAAACAGCAAAGACAAACAATCTATTTTTATGTCAATTTCTGCCTCCCAACCCCAAAAAGCCTATTTTAACAGTTATGTAAATTATGACATCAACCCTACTTACTATGCCTAACTTTTCTCTATAGATTAAAAACCTTTAAGCATCGGGACTATTAATTAAATAATTGTCACTCCTTTGTGGAGGATGTCTTTAAAACTAATGAGAGAAACAGAGAGAAATGTTTAACCAAATGTGATCACTTTGCTTTAAAAAGAAATGGTACCAGCGTTGTTCTATAATCCATGCTTAAAACCTTCCCAATATTTTTGTTTAACTCCAAGGCAGCTTCTAATTTGTGATTATGCTTTCCTCCATACTAAAACTGAAATCTTTATTTCAGTCAAAAATAATCATTCCATAATTACCATGACAAACTGCCCAGGCTGGATCATTGTGGCCATTTCAACTAATGATATTGTATTATAATGCCTTGCAATAGACTTCAGATGGAAAATATAATTATGTGCATTAGTTTGTCTAAGCATTTATAAGATCACATATCCATCAGTTATCAGGCTTAATAAAAAATGTTATCTGTCACTGTCATTGCTGGTTTTGTTCCTGGAAATGTGGGGCATTCTAAAGTAAGCTGAAGATCCAAATTTTAAATCTCACTCCTTGCAGATCCTAACTTGATCTACGGAAGCCCAATTCTACATAAAAAGATGTTCTGATGTTCCTATTATTGTTGACATTACACAAACAAGCCCAGGCAAATTGCCCTTCACATTGTTTAAACTGACTCCTTCTTGTCTTGTTCTCAGTGGATGTGGTAGATGGTTATTCTGTTTAGTATTTCCTGTTCAGCATAGGCACTAGACATCCCAGATATGTTGACCAAATGAACGCAGTTCAGGCACTGAATGGGAGGATGAGTTATCACCTGAGCTGTTCTTATAAGTCCTTCCCCCTCCCATAATGTCACTCAATTGCTACCTTCTTCCTCAGAATGCCCACATTGAATATGGCCACTCTGTAGAAGAAAAGAGCTCCAGCATTTGATTATTTGTGTGTTGGGTGTATAGAATGTATATTCTTACCTTGGTCTCTTCTCTTTCATTTGCAGACACTCGTAGCATCATCTGCTAGACTAGGGGTATCAAACTGGTGGCCTGCGGGCTGGATGTGTCACGCCCAGGCCATGCCCACCCCAGCTCTGCAATGGGAAAAAAGTCATGAAACATCATGTGACAGCAATGTGACATTGTTGGATTGCTGTCAATATAATTTACTTGGACTTCAGTAAGGCATTTAATAAAGTAGACCATAATCTACTACTAGATAAAATAGAAAAATGTGGGTTAGACAGCATCACCACCAGATGGATTTGTAACTGGCTGGCCAACCAGACTCAACATGTAGGCCTTAATGGAACTGGATCTACATGAAGGGAAGTATGCAGTGGGGTACCCCAAGGCTCTCTCTTAGGCCCAGTACTCTTCAATATCTTCATCAAAGATTTGGATGAGGGGATAGATGGGGAACTCATCAAATTTGCAGACGACACCAAGCTAGCAGAAATAGCCAACACTCTGGAAGATAGGCTTAAGATACAGAAGGATCTTGACAGACTTGAACTTTGGGTGCTATCTAACAAAATGAAATCCAATAGTGAAAAAAGTAATGTTCTACATTTAGGCAAGAAAAATAAAATGTACAGGTACATATATGTAGTACCTCGCTCAATAGTAGTACCTGCGAGAGAGATCTTGGAGTCCTAGTGGACAACCATTTAAATATGAGCCAGCAGTGGGCAGCAGCTGCCAAAAAAGCCAACACAGTTCTAGGATGCATAAACAGAGGGATAGAATCAAGATCACGTGAAGTGTTAATACCACTTTATAATGTCTTGGTAAGGCCACACTTGGAATACTGAATCCAGTTTTGGTTGCCACAATGTAAAAAAAACATGGAGACTCTAGAAAGATTGCAGAGAAGAGCAACATAGATGATTAGGGTACTGGAGGCTAAAACATATGAAGAACGGGTGCAGGAACTGGGTATGTCTAGTTTAATGAAAAGAAGGAGTAGAAGAGATTTGTTAGCAGTGTTCCAATATCTCAGGGGCTGCCATAAAGAAGAGAGAGTCAAACTATTCTCCAAAGCATCTGAGGGCAGGACAAGAAGCAATGGGTAGAAACTAATCAAGGAGAGAAGCAACTTAGAGGACTAGGAGAAATTTCCTGACAGTTAGAACAATTAATCAATGGAACAACTTGCCTGCAGAAGTGGTGAATGCTCCAACACTGGAAGTTTTTAAGAAGAGATTGGATAACCATTTGTCTGAAGTGGTGTAGGGTTTCCTGCCTAAGCAGGGGGTTGGACTAGAAGACCTCCAAGATCCCTTCCAACTCTGTTATTCTGAAGGTCTTCCACCATGTTGTAAGTTTTAATTTTTTTTAGTTTTTATTATATTTGTATACCGCCCTTCTCCCGAAGGACTTAGGGTGGCGAACAGCCATGATAAAACAACATACAAGACAAAATGTAAAAAACATATTAAAACAATTCAATCTTTGGCCAAAATTAAAACTTCCAATTAAAACCATTTTAAACCACTTTTAAAACCCAATTTAAAATCATTTATCCCGTCAGACTGGCTTGCTGAAATAATAGGGTCTTCAGAGCTCGATGGAAGGCACAGAGGTCGGGGATCCTTCGTATGTACGGGGGCAATTCATTCCATAGGGCAGGAACCCCCACAGAGAAGGCTCTCCCCCTAGGGGTCGCCAGTTGACATTGTTTGGCCGACGGCACCCTGAGGAGGCCCTCTCTGTGGGAGCATGTCGGTCGGTGGGAGGAAAACGGTGGCAGAATGCGGTCCTGTAGGTAACCAGGTCCTAAGCCATGGAGCGCTTTAAAGGTGGTAACCAACACCTTGAAGCGCACCCAGAAGACCATCGGGAGCCAGTGCAGCTCGCGCAAGAGGGATGCTATATGGGAGTGACGAGTCGCCCCCATTATCACTCGTGCGGCCGCATTCTGGACCATTTGGAGCCTCCGGGTGCTCCTCAAGGGGAGCCCCATGTAGAGAGCATTACAGTAGTCCAGACAGGAAATGGCGAGGGTGTGAGTGACTGTGCCCTTTCTGGATCTCTCCTGATCCAGAAAGGGACGCAACTGGGAAACCAGGCGAACCTGATAAAAAGCTCCCCTGGCCATGGCCATCATATGATCGTCTAAAGACAGCTGTGAATCCAGGAGGAGGCCCAAGTTGTGAGCCCTCTCTGAGGGGGGTAAGATCTTATCCCCAATAGCCAATGATGGTGTTAGCTGGCTATATTGGGACATCGGAAACCACAGCCACTCAGTCTTGGAGGGGTTGAGTCTGAGCCTGTTCCTCCCCATCCAGATCCGCACGGCCTCCAGGCAATGGGACATTACGTCAAGGGCATCATTGTGGTGGCCTGGGGTTGAAATGTACAACTGCGTATCATCGGCATACAGTTGACACTTCACCCCAAAGCCAAGGATGATCTCGCCCAGCGGCTTCACATAAATGTTAAACAGGAGGGGCAAGAGGACTGACCCTTGTGGCACCCCACAAGTGAGGAACCTCGGGGTTGACCTCTGCCCCCCCGTCAACACAGACTGTGTACAGTCAGAGAGGAAGGAGAACCACCATAACACGGTGCCCCCCACTCCAACCCCCTCTAGCCGACGCAGCATGATACTATGATTGATGGTATCAAAAGCCGCTGAGAGATCTAGGAGGACCAGGACAGAGGAGCAACCCCTGTCCCGGGCCCTCCAGAGATCATCAAGCAATGCAATCAATGCCGTTTCCGTGCTGTAACCCGCTCTGAAGCCCGACTGGCATGGATCTAGATAGACGGCTTCATCCAGGAACCGAGGAAGATAAATAGAGTGAGGGAATGCAGAGGGCTGAATTCCCAGGAAGGAGGGGTACATTCCAAAATACCAGGAGGCAACTCAGCTCAGCTAGTTTGTGTGATGGAAAGTGGGTGAAGACAGCCTCCCCAATAGTTCTCAGAGTATATGCTTGTTAGATTATTTCAGTTTGGCAAGATTTTGTCTACAGATGTGGAACAATAAAGAAATCTGCTTGGAATAATTACTCCATGTATTTCTTGGATTTTGAGGAGCTGAAATCAATCTTGCCCAACGGAAGCATTTTTTTTATCTACATGAAGCACATCCTTTGGGAACTATTAAGGAGGTGCTGCCTTCACCCTCTTTCTCTAACACAAAGTATCTTTGCTGAGTGGTCTCTTGCTCCCCTTTTCTCCTGGAAATCTAGCTCACTAATTCCATCATATAGTGCAATTCCTCTACCTCTTTAGAGTTTCTGAAATACCTGCACCATGTGTTCCAGTATACTTTACTGGCATTCAGTCAAACTAATGATTATTCAATGATATTCCTGTAGATATATCCTGTAGATATTCCTGTAGTTACTGTATTGCATAGAAGAAGGCACCTTATTAACTAGGGCTATATTTTCTGTCTGTAAAAATCTTAGTGACCACCAGATGGCAGCAAAAAGCCAGCTTTCTGTATTTCCTTGCTGCCACCTAATAGACATCTGGAGCTTTGCAACTCAGACATTGAAATTAGCAAAAGGCAAGAATGGAGCAAAACAGATTAGCGATCAACAGAGGAGCTCTTAAATCAGCAAGTGGTAACCATACCATTTGTGGTACACAATAGTCTAGGTAGGATGCAACTTTCTTCCCTTAATTGGGAAAAAGCCCATGAGAAAGTGAGAACAGATTAGAGAGAGAAAAAGACAAAATGAACAGGCAAAGGGAGCCAAGCATTTCAGCTGTATGTGGCTTCCAGGGCTGCTGTTACTGTAACATTTGAAATATTTAGCTTAGGAGCCCAAAATATAAAAGCACTTTTCCCTAGTTAGACTTCTCATTTTTTGGATTCTTTTTATGTTATTGATTTGTTTTTAGTTTTGGTTTCATCGGATTTTGTTTTACAACTCAGCTTTTACTGATAATTAAAGCAGTAAACATTATTGTCAAAAGTATTGTAAAGTATATTTTGTCCATAAGATTACATGCCACAACAAATAAATTGTTGTACCTTATGATTCTTGACAAATATATTGTTTCTTTTATGTACACCGAGAGCATATGCACCAAGACTAATTCCTTGTGTGTCCAATCACACTTGGCCAATAAAGAGTTCTATTCTATTCTATTCTATTCTATTCTATTCTATTCTATTCTATTCTATTCTATTCTATTCTATTCTATTAATCATACCATATCTGGTGTGCGAAGATCCAGATAACCACTACATGCTAGCAAAGAGATACCCACAATTCTTAAAGCTTTGTACTCATCCATGCTTTTGCAGTCCAGATACTATATCATATGCCTAGATGAACCTAATGTCCACAAACATCCCAACACTGTTTTCTGAAAAATTGCCTTTTTTGATGGGGTTCCTGGTGCTCTCTGAGCTTGGTTGCTTTCTTGCAGATGTTTCCTTACCAAACTTGGTAAACATCATCAGTGCATGTCTGCAAGAAAACAACCAAGCTCAGAGAGCACCAAGGACCCTGCAGTTCAACCCTGAGCTACAAATATTCTCTTCTATCAGTGCCTTTTTTGTTTTACTTTAGTTTTGATAGTGTCAGTTTTCTGTGATTAGTGGAATATAAGATACTGAGAGTCACTGAATTAAATTATAAATGTCTGTGTGTATTTATATATGTGTGTGTACAGTATGTATATGTACATACATCATATACACCAGGGGTGAAATGTTCCCGGTTTGGACTGGATCGCCCGATCCGGTAGCGATGTCGGCGGGTGGTTCAGAGAACCGGTAGACAAAATCCTTGCCCCCCCCCATGCCCAGCTGAGTTGCCTGATCGTCAGAGGCTTTTAAAAGCATTTTTTTCTGCAACCTCTTAAGGTTGTAGAAAAAAATGCTTTTAAAAGTAAAAAAAAAAAGTTGGCCACACCCACCCAGTCACATATTCCCCCACCAAGCCACACCCACATAACCAGTAGTAACAAATTTTACATTTCACCACTGATATATGCATATACATGAGGACCCAGGCTGTTTGGAGCAATATGCTGACTCTGTAAACTGCTTAGAGAAGGCTGTAAAGCACTGTGAAGCGGTATATAAATCTAAGTCCTATTGTTATTGTTATATATATACATAAGTACATACACATACAGAGATATAGAGATATATGCCTTCAGGTCAATGTTAACTCCTGGTGACTGCTGGCATTAATCTCTGCAGTTTTCTTGGCAAAGTTTTCAGAAATGGTTTGCCATGCCGACTTCTTAGGACTGAGAAAGCATGGCTGGTCCAAGGTCACCCCATTGGCTTAATGCCTAAAGTGGAACTAGAACCAGAGGTAGTATTCAGCCGGTTTGGGCCAGTTCACCCGAACCGGTAGTGGAAATCGCGGGTCTATGCCATCCTATTTAGGCATGTTTTTAAAGCAGGGTGCATGCACGGAAGGCGCGCGCACCAGCAAAGTACATGCAGGGAAATCTGGGCACATGTGTGGACAGGGTGCGGGCGAGCAAAGTTAGCGCACGCATGCTCATATTTACAAACCGTAAATAGAAAGTAAATGACTACCACCCCAATTAGAACTCAAAATCTCTGGCTTCATGCCTTAATCACTACACCACCAAACCTGGCTGTCATAATTAAATTATAAGACACGTATTCGATCAGGTTGGTTGTATATCTGCTGTTGCTACATGCCAATAGGCAGCCTTCAAAAAACCAGCCCTCGCACAATTAGCCAGCCTGCTTTCTAATAAAGGATTTGGGGATCATGGGTTATTTTGGCAAGATCCTTTAAAGAGCTAAGTTTAAACAGCACATTACAGAGTTTATACTCCTTTCGCCTTGTTCTTCTAATTACTAGAAGGAAAAGATTATTTCTTATCTCAGCTATGAGACATGAAAATTAAGCCAATCTGTAAATCGCCTCCAGCCTATTCAGTTCATGTTAGGAGCATAGTCTTTTATATCATTTGAAAGGAATCTTCTAGGGGATAATAGTGACTTTTTAAAGTCTTTCTTAGTCTTTAAATCATATTTAAATATCTTACTGAAAGGTGTGTTATAGTTCAAATAGAGGCCATTCCACCGGTATTGGGTGGGGGGGATGGAACAAGGGGCTAAGGGTGTTCTACAAATGAGAAATTATTCATTATTTATTAATTTAGATATAATCCAAACTCCAAAACATTGGATCGCAGTTGTACAAAGGGCTGAGATCTCTACTGCGATATCATGATACACATTTTGCCATGTTTTCACCATCGTGGTTTGTCCCATATGCCTATGGGCTGTGCTACACTTTTACAGATACCTTAACACTCATAAGGATGAAACTATTAAATCAGCAGCTGTAAATATCAACAGTTCAAACATAAAAATTATGCTAGAGCCATTGGTATGAGGAAATGATAAATAATAATAAAATAATTCCTATTTTATTAAGATACAATTTGTCAAATTCAATTAATTACCTTCGAAAATGCATCGTTGTTGAGAGGAGAATTTGAAAGTCAGGTATACATTTGACAGGTTGTTGGTTTTTTTAATGCAAATCTGAGATTAAGTTGCTAGACAATTTTTCTTCCGCCATTAATTACATTCCTAGTTTTCCGTTACTGGCATCCTACACATATGTCTATGTTTTCAGTTCTACAGTTCAGCAATATTGCTTATTGTTTTTGGTGCCAGTATAGATTTCAATAGTCCAAACAAGACAGTCTATGTGAACCGACAGAGAGTAAATTATTTGTATCTGGCATAACTGATGGTTGTGTCAAAACCTTGGCATAAAATTCATTGGAAAACATATTCTTATGAATGCCTATTCATACATGCCCAGCATTTATTATCATGGGATATAGCCAGCTCCATGAAAGAACAAGGCTCGTTTTTTTAAAATAAAAATAAAAATATTCCTTACCGTGAAGACAAAGCAACTGGGCATGTGCCTGATAGATGCTAAATCAGAGGATGGCCTTTCATGTTGCAGATCAAATATCTTGTTTTGTAGGCAGCTTTTTATGAAAAAGGCATCAATAGTTTTTTTTGCAGAACAGCAGTAAAATCTGGTTCTCAAACATTATGGCTCTTAATATTAGAACTGAGATTTAATTATAATAACAGAGTAGAGAGATGGCCAGCTAGTTGTATGTACTACAAGATTCTCCCAAAAAAGCTCCAGGTCCTCAAATGCCCCAAAATAGTTTCACACTGTATCTTGTTTGTTCAGTGGTGGTATTAAGCCCGTTCTATCCGGTTCGGGTGAACTGGTAGCAGCGGCTCCGGGAGGCTCCACCCACCCACCCAGATGTCATCACATCCCGTTTTTGACGCTCTGCACATGAACGCTCACATTTGTGAACTAGTAACAAAGGTAAGTGAATACCACCCCTGTGTTTGTTTCATATTCCCTTTTTAGCTCAAGAAGGCAAAGAACCCATGAGAGTCTGAACCGAAGCCAACATATACATTTCCTACTAAGGCGAATGATGCTATATTTCAGTTAACTATTGTATCATTATTTCTGTACTTATAAATGAGTGTAAGCCATTTTAACATGGTCCTATATTTTTCCTTAATTTTGAGAAATTAAGGAGGCAATTTATGAAAGACCCTCTCTGGAATTCCGGCTCAACTGTACAGTTTGGCAGGTTACTTGTTGTATGGGAAAGATCAGGGGCGAAATCCAGCAGGTTCTGACAGGTTCTGGAGAACCAGTAGCGGAAATTTTGAGTAGTTCAGAGAACCGGCAAATACCACCTCTGGCTGGTCCCAAAGTGGGGTGGGAATGGAGATTTTACAATATCCTTCCCCCAGGAGTGAAGTGGGAAAGGGGATTTTGTAGTATTCTTCCCCTGGAGTGGGGTGGGAATGGAGATTTTGCAATATCCTTCTCCTGCCATGTCCACCAAGCCACGCCCACCAAGCCACGCCCACAGAACCGGTAGTTTAAAAAATTGTAAAAAAAAATTTACAATTTTTTTACAATAAAGATGTAAAAAATACCACTGGGAAGAAAAAGCTTTGTCCTGATCATTCCAGGATGTGACTGGAGCTGCACTCCTTATCCAAGGAAAGAATGGAAGTTTCTGTCAGAGAGAAAGCCTAGTTTTAGTTGCTTCTAGGACTTCTTTCCTCTTGGTTCATAACTGAGTTCTCTTTTTCTCACCAGACAAGTTTGAATTCTTGAAGGCAAGTAAGTCATCTCCCCTACATAGCAATAATCATATTTTCCCACTGCCTATACAGCCTGCATTTTCTTAATGACATTTTTCCAGCCACCCATTTTGCAAAAATGATGCTTAACATTATTTTCTACAGTCTCTCCTAAAACATCTGTGCTTTCCAATTTGGGATTTATTATTATTATTAAAGGAAATTTTAAGTGTCATTTAATCAATCTATGCTGGTTGTATCTAAAGATTGCCCCTATCCAAAAATGGTGCCTTATTCTGACTTAGACTTTTCCTAATTAGATAGAATTTAAAAATAGCAATGTACATCTAAGGAAGTATTTTTCCTATTCCAGAGGCCAACTGTTTTCTGTGACATTCCCACAATCAGAACGAATTGTCCTTTCAGCAAATGTATTAGAGACACTGAAGGAAATCTCGTACAGCTGAAAAGCTAAAATTAACATGCTGATGATATTTTAATGTTTCAGTATAATCAAAGGAGCATGGATTGTGCATCTTCCAATTCCAGTGTCATTCTCTTTTAATCTTTTACATATGCAAAAAAAAGGGGGGGAAGGGAGGGGAGGGGAGAAGGAATAAATTGAAAGAAGAAAAAAAGATAATACTTTGCAAATGCTGCTGAAAGAATACAAGAAGCCTATTAGAAATTTCTCCTTTCAGCTTAAAGGCAATTGCTTGTATAACAGTCCAGGTACAGCCTGAGAGATTTACTAGCTCACTTGATAGAATTTCATTTAAATGTTTAGCCAGAAAAATAAACACATCTAAATGTGGGAAGCAGCTGTGAATCTATTCCTGAGTTTATGGTGAACATGCAACATCTATTTTTTTCAAGGTACAGTTGGTCAAATCTCTTGTATGTTATGCATATGTTTGGAGTGAATTTCAGAAGCCTTCTGCTTTTCTAGAATCTTGGTGGAATAGAATAATTTCATTTTCCCCACCCTCAGCCAAAATTCCATGGAATGAAATTGGGTTGCATCCATCCTTTTATAGCCAGATTTGTCAAACTGCCATAGTTATTAATACTGCTTTCAAACAATGTGCAGATATTATATTGTGCCTTTGGCAGTGAATCTTCACATGCATATTTGGAGAGGTGGCATGTTGGCAAGGAATCAGAATTGGGAAAATGTTTACACCCAATTTCCCAAACCTGATGCACTCCAGATGTGTTGGAATAAAATTCCTATCTTCTTTTTGCCAGCACAATTATTGAGAAGATGGGCATCGTAATCTATATGTTATAAAGGCTTATTTAAAATATATGTTCTGTGAAAAAAGAAGAGTTTTGATTTACTGCAACTGAATTTCACACAATATTAATAAGGATTGGGAATCTTCATGGGGGCTAGCTCAGGACTACAGTGTGTAGCTGTATGTAATGAGCTAACAACAGGGAGGAAGAACTACCTTTATATTATGTCATAATATTTACTCATCCAATCCAGTCTTTCTACTCAGATGGCAGCAAGTCACCATAGGTGTTTCCCATTACCTGTAATAATGTAATATGCTTATTTTTAAGTAGAGATGGCAGACTTGTAATCCAGGATCTGTTATAGCCCATGAAAATCTTTTCTTTATGTGTTCTTCCTATCCTGTAGAATTGCTAAAGAAGAAAAAAGCAGAGACAACAATCATTAGGAAAGGGTTTGGAGCAGGGGTGGGTTCTACTTACCTTTACAACCGGTTCGCAACGGGATCGCTCGCACACACACCTTGCTTCTGCACAGAAGCTTCTGATGATGTCAGGGTCAGTGGGCGGAGCTTCCTGCCGGTTTTACTACCAGTTCTATAGAACCAGTCTGAACCGGGGGCAACCCACCACTGATTTGGAGTAACTTCTAACAATTTAGGAGAGAAGAGAAAAACATCTTGGAAGCAAAAATGTTGAAGTATCCAGTTAAGGAGTGTATTTTATTTTTTTTAAGCGCTGGGATCATTTAGAACATAAAGAAAAGATGGCTGTTTATTCAATGGCACAGGATGGCTATTAATTCAATGGGGAGTATACAGAATCAGTTTGCCAATAGATAGCAGATAGTAGTGCCATGGCTAATGCAGGGACAGAGCTGCCAATCAATCAGCACTGGAGGAGGACCATGGGACCACAAGTATGGTTGCCAAGACACACTTTTTTGTGTGTAGAAGCCCACATTTTGGATTTCTTCTCTGATTACCTCAGAAAAATCAGCAAGAGCCTTTCCACAGTACATAGTTGAACCAGGCCATATACCTGACCTTCTTTAACGTCACCAAATTCTGTCCTTGAATGTAAAGATGCAGAAAAAATAATAATAATGTGCTTTCTCCAAACCTCACACAAACTGTATGGAATTCTTTCTGTAAACTCTTTCATGTAAAACACACATACCAAAAAGCATCACCCCATCACAGAATTGTCACATTATCTTCACAATTCTACAGGTTGAAAATTGACTGTCCATTGGCTGTCTCAATGATTTTTTCTGATTGTTGAGGGAGTTGAGCAATGAATGATAAACTGTTCATTTTTTTTTCATATCTTGCCAACTGATAGTGCCAGTCTGTAGATAGATAAATTTCAGGAAAACTTAAGTATCCATGTACCTTTTTTCTGGGAAAATTGATATCTCCTCAAAAATTTAGTCTGAAGGAATTCCAGAGACAAATATTCCCAGAATAGAATGAATGCTAAACCTGCTAAAGCTTTTGCTTTAACTAGATACTCCAAAACTATATTAGTTCAATGATACCAATATAACTCCTCTCTGTAGGAGTGCATACCATATATTTCAGTTGCATGTCATTTTAATTACTTTTTTAAATAATTATTTCAGCTCTCCTTTTGGTTTCAAGGGACATACAACTAGGGCCTAATTGTCTTGGAATAAATTATATATAAATTTTCCTTAAAAAAAAAACCCTGTCATTTTCTTAATTGACCCTAAATAAAGTTCCAAGCAAAACATCGCTTTCAGTATTGCCTGTTTTTAGTTCATGGCTTCCCTCACTGAAATAATATTGTCAGTGTCCATTTTTCAGATCTAGTGTTTGCACTCTCATAAGCAGGCTTGAGTAAAGACTCACAAAAAGCTCAATAATTTTTCACATACGGTACTCATTTTCCAAGAAGCTTCGTAACCGTGAGATGTTACACAGGTACAAAACATCTAGATTCTGAAGAAGCCCTTTGTCCTGCCTGTGTGTTGTGAACAGTCTGATGATTGGAAAGACCAACATTAAGGGTCTTCTCTGATCCAGTGAAGGTATGAGGAAGGATGCCATGTTCTGAACCTTGGTTATTGAATTTGAGAACACTCAGATTTTTCTATGAACAATCTGACTTTAAAACATGACTTTATACAACCAAGCTTTTTTAAAAAGAAAAAAGAAAAAGGAGAAGAGGAGAAGTTGAGATGTTAAACATAAGATTACACTAAATCTTCACTGGATAATAAATTATTATTGCACAGGGAGTCAAAATAATTATTCCATTAAATTTTAGCTAGTTGTTTAGTCTTTTTTTTCGAGCCCTTTCTCCGAGGCAACACAATCTGCTTCCAGCAACATGATTTGTCAACCATGTCTGTTTTTGAAGAGGTCTATTATCCATATGCTGGTTACCACCTAGTATGACTTTTATAACATGCTCTACATGGAGATGCCCTTGAAGGAAATTCAGAAATTGTATCAGGGTCGAAATGCAGCAGCCAAGCTTCTGTTGGGTAGTTCCCAAAGGAGCACATGACACTTATTTTGACAAAATTATACTTCCTATCATTTTCTGAGTCAATTGAAGGAACATTTGTTGATATTTAAATTATTTCACGTCTGGGTCCTACATACTGATTCCCCTGTATGTGTTGAATCAAGAATCCTGATGGACCTCTAATAAGAATTTTTTTGTGGATGCTGATTTATACTAAATTAGAATTAACTAGGAGTACGACTTTTTCAATGGTGGTACTAGTTTTATGGAGACCTCTCCCAATGCCTCTCTGACCTATTTTAAGAAAAGATTAAAAACTAATAGAAGAGAATATTTGTAGCTCAGGGATGAACTGTGGGGTCCTATGAGCTCTCTGAGCTTGATTGTTTTCTTACAGATGTTTCATTACCCAACTAGGTATTATCACTTATAGGTTCACTGCTTTGGTGAAATCCATTTTTTTTTTATTACCGGTTCTGTGGGCATGGCTTGGTGGGCATGGCTTGGTGGCATGGCAGGGGAAGGATCCTGTAAATCTCCATTCCCACCCCACTCCAGGGGAAGGATATTGCAAAATCCCCATTCCCACCCCACTCCTGGGGCCAGCCAGAGGGGTATTTGCCGGTTCTCCGAACTACCCAAAATTTCTGCTACAGGTTCTCAGAACTGCTCAAAATTTCTGCTACTGGTTTTCCAAAACCTGTCAGAACCTGCTGGATTTCACCCCTGGTTCACTGGTAACATCAACATTATTTGTAATCCCATATGTAGCAGGATGCTAAGAAGTGTTTACCAATATTTTCCCCTACACATTTGAGAATAGTATGTTTTCTATTTGTCCAAATCCATGTAAACATCTCCAGCAGTTGTTGAAATGAGGATGAGCTTTTCAATTCCCATTCATTAGATTTGTATCCTGCTTTTTCTCCAGACATTCCAGGTAGCATATATATCACTCCCTCATCCAATCTTTTTCCATCATACTCCTTTAACATGGGTTAGGCTGAGAAATACTGATTGGCTCAAAGTCATCCAGTGAGGATCCTGGGTTCTAATCTAACACCATTATACTGCATTGGCTCTTTCTTTCATTGTGTTTCAGCTGTATGGTATGTAAACATCCTGTTTCAGTTCTGTTGTGCGAACTGTAATTGATAGTTTATTCTCATAGGCGTGAAATCCTCTGTTCCCCTTAATTTATTGGTAAAGGCACATACATTTCTATTATTACAAGAACTAATAGTAGTATTCCTAAAAGGCTTCCTAGCCTGATTACTGCATAAGAAAGTAAAAAAAAAAATACTTCAGAAAATCAAATGAGAAAAAGTGAATTTTGGTCAAGAGATTCATTAATCTCCTATATATGAGCTTCATTTTTTAAGTTAGACATTCATCCATTCTGCTCACCCTCCTTGATGCATGGATGGATATGGTTGGTTGCTGTGCTGTCACATTTAGTTTAACTTACCACCGACACAATGCAGTACAGTATAATGACTAAAAGATGTAGCTTCTTATCCTTTGTGCCATGCCATTTTCAGTATCTCATGTCTTTGTAGCAGCAGCAGCGAATCTATCATGTTTCATCTTTTGCTTGTAAAGTAGCTTTGGCATTTTAAATGTACTGATCTGGGTGTTGTCTAAGATGGAAAGAGGGAGGAAATCTGTAATCTTGAAGCAATATCCAAAGGTTTAAATGCTAATCCTGTCGTTTTGCATTCCCCCCACCCCAAAAAAATCCCCACTACCTGGTAGTGATTACCACATTACAAGGAACTCACCTATATTACAGGGTAATTGAGAATTTATCACCTCTGTTTGTTAAGAATGTTGAGATCTTTTGTGAATATATACAAAGGAAATGAGAAGTACCATTATGAGAATGTCACTTAGGATATCATTAATCCTCATCAATTACCAGTGAATCATGTCTCTGCCAAAGCAGTTTCAAGCATTCTATTATACAGCCTCTATAATTAGTTTAAATATCTATTGTGCTATGTACAAGCTGGACTCTGCTTTATGAGCTCATCTATACAAAGACTGGAGTGACTATTACACATCTTCTGGTGCCAGTTACATTTTGCATCAATCTTTAGCTACTGATTGTCTATATTTGATCCTACAGATTGAATTTGTAATTGTGTAAGCCCTTTAAAATAAGAACATGGGAATTGCTGAGCTGGGTCAGACCACGCAGAGTATTGATCTCGTTTAATACTATCCGCCCAAGAATAGCAATCCAGATAATTCAAGAGGGTATTTCAATACTTCAATAAATAAGTAGGCTATGATGGGATATTTCCCCATGCAGATACTCAGAATCTTGTAGTGCAAAGCATATTGTATCTGAAATTGTTTGTTGTTCTGATTCTCAAATACTGCATTATTTTCAAGTTCCATTCATGATGGTGGCAATCATATCTCACATTAATGAGTTCCATTGACTGACCATTGACTCACCGCGGGTGAAGAATATTGCACACCAGCCTATCAATCACTTCAGTAATGTTTTCCAAATTTACACACTGCAAGACGGAATGTTTTATTTACTCCATTCATGACTTTATAAGAAAAATATGGTACATGATCATCCCTTTTCCTCTTCCAAACAGCATCAATATTTTTCTCATTGAAATTGCTGTACTGTATCTCTTGAAGTATTCCTGAAGAAGGACTGATGCAGAATGCAGGCTGACTTCTCTCTATCTGTAAGTCTCTGCATCTTCTTTCAGTGTATAACACGGAAATAAGGATGCTATATTTATGGTGTCATGTTCATAACATGGATGAAGATGTTATTTATTTCATTAACAGACATGTCTGTTGTATGTTCACATAGTGTTTTGATCACTGATGTTAAATAAATAAACATTCAGAAGAGTCCTCCCGGGGTTTATTTTGAATAATTTACAATCCAGATGTAAGGGAATGGTAGAATTAAAAAATAAAACAAAAGCGATAAGCTAAAAAATAAACTAAAAATAAACAAGTGCAAAAGAACCATGAAATGAAAAATTATATATTTAAAATAAATAATATATTTATAGTATACAACTCATTAGAGTTGCTATAAAGCTCTGGATGTGTGATTTTGAATAAAAACAGCCAGGACTTTATTAAATACACTTAGCTGAAATAAATAACACCTTCTTTTCTTAAATGGGTTTACTTCTACATATCTTCTTGTCATGTAATCCAGGGAGCTTTATATTTTTTTGAGGAAATTAGAAAGCATTTGAAGAGCCCCTAGCATTAGAATAAAAACTATCAAAGAATAAGTCTACATGTGATGGTCAGGACCCCAATTAATTAAAATAAACATTAATAGGTTAAAAATACACACGGTCTGCCTTGGTATAAAGGCACATACCTACACAAAATGCATATATACTTGTGCAAAAGTTTCAGTTATGTCAGGAATAAAGAGAGCCAAGTAGAACATGGTATATCCATTTATTTATGTATGTATTCTAAATGCAAACATTTATATATTAATATAATATAATATAATATAATATAATATAATATAATATAATATAATATAATATAATATAATATAATATAATATAATATAATATAAACATATCCTAGATGCAAATTTGTTATGATTTTGCACGATTAACTCATTTCTATAAATTGTAGCAATTCATTGTTCTTCTTTCTACTTTTAATGGTTATGAGATAGCCTTGACTAGTCACTCAAAATAGCATAGCTATTCTTTCTCACTACATTGAGACAGTCAGATTTCCACATGCACAGACATTTCCAAGAATATAAAAACAAGTAGTGTGAGATTAGACACTTCTGGAGTAACAGAGATGGCAGCCAATAGGAAGCAACACTCTTAAACCATGGCTGATCTGCAAAAGCATGCAGGTAGTCCTTGATTTATGACCACAATTGAGCCCAAAATTTCTGTTCCTAAGCCATACAGCTGTTAAATGAGTTTTGTCCCATTTTATGACCTTTCTTGCCACATTAGTTAAGCGAATCACTGCAGCTGTTAAGTTAATAACATGGTTGTTAAGAGAATCTGACTTCCCCATTGCTTGCCATAAGGGCACAAAAGGTAATGGTGTGACCTCAGGACACTGCAACCATCATAAATACATGCCAGTTGCCAAGCATCCAAATTTTGATCATGTGACCACAGGGATGCTGCAATGGTTATACAGTAAGTGTGGAAAAGTCATAAGTCAGTTTTTTCAGTGCTGTTGTAACTTCAAAGATCATTAAACAAACGGTTGTAAGTTGAGGACTACCTGTGCATGTTGTTGTTTTTTTAAGCAACGATCTGTGGTCATTTGTAGTTCCTGCTCCTTTATTTATTATCTTTTAGTCTACTCATTGAAAGTAAGACAACCGCACTACTCACCTCAAGGATAATTAGATCCTTCAGCAGAGGAACCCTCCTTACTCCTAATGGGTAAATCTGGGAATACCAAACCATTTTCTGCAAGTTAAGTTATAACTTGGTAATGATCTTCTACTTGTGCCTTTTGCATAAAAATAATAAGTATTATCTGGTATTAAGGATTAAATTGAAAGACGTTGTCTTCATGAACGAGAATCTGAAGATCCTTTACAACCACATTCTTTTATTTTTATTTTTTATTTTATTTATTTGTCAAGAACATATTAGGTAATATATATAAGTATAAGCATGAATTGAATACATAAAATAGATACAAATAGAGGAAACATTAGGACAGTGACAGTAGGCACGCTGGTACACTTATGCACTCCCCTTACAGACCTCTTAGGAATGGGGTGAGGTCAACAGTAGACAGTTTTATGTTAAAATTTTGGGAGTTTGAGGATGAAACCACAGAGTAAGTTAGTGCATTCCAGGCATTGACCACTCTGTTGCTGAAGTCATATTTTCTGCAATCGAGTTTGGAGCGGTTCACTTTAAGTTTGTATCTATTGTGTGCTCATATATTGTTGTGGTTGAAACTGAAGGAGTCATTGACAGTAGGACATTGTAGCAGATAATTTTATGAGTTACACATAGGTCATACCGAAGATGGCATAGTTCTAACTTTTCTAGGCACAGAATTTCAAGTCTGGTGGCATAAGGTCTTTTGTTGCGAGCAGAGGAGTGGAGGGATCTTCTTGTGAAATATTTCTGGACACGTTCGATTGTATTAATGTCCAATATGTTCCAGGGTTCCAGACAGATGAGCTGTATTCGAGAATTGGTCTAGCAAATGTTTTGTATGCTCTGGTTAGTAGTGTGATATTACCGGAGAACTTATATATTGCTGTTATTCACTTTCACTCCACATTGCACCTGGCATCTCAATTTAGTAACAATGCCATTGCTAAATTTTCTGACAAAAAGAAAATCAGGATATCTTCATCATACGTTGGTAGGGGAAAGAACAGTGGAAATGATCAGACAAAAACAGGCAACTAAAAAGAAAGTGTGGCCATGGGTTTCAAAAAGATGATTCTTTCATCTAGGTTTCTCTGTCTCTCTCTCTCTGATAGAATTGCTCTGCTTATTTATTTTATTTCTCTTGCATTAAGAAATCTTACTGAGGCTAATATTCTATGCATACTTACTTGGAAACTAATCCCTGCGAATTTTGCAGGACGTAAGTTAACCCACCTGAGCTTTGGACATAAAAGAACTAAATACGAAAGGGATTACTGAGTACAATCCTCCTGTTTAAAACTGTTTATTGCAATACAATGTGTACACATGCATTTTTAAGGTAAATTAATATTTGTTCTTACTGTACAATTATTCTCTTGTAAGAGATTTTGTTTGCAAAGTTGCCAGATGATTAGAAACAAATCTAATACAGTATGTACCTTCCCACTGCAAACCTTTTCAGATAAAAATCTGCTAAAACAATTTTGTATTGTTGGAAGGACACTGGATTCACGGAAGTTGCTTGGAAAGAAGGTTTATTGATGAACAGGATCACGTGCCTTGGAGATCTTGGGTGGAAAAAGGGAAGAGATGCTGAGAGTCCCTGGGTGTTATACCCTCTCTGGCTTTGAACTTCCTGGGGCACAGGAAGAGTATCCTGATTGGTTGCTAACAGAGGTCAAGGCTAGCTTTGTAGGTTGCCTGTGTGCTAAATTTGGTTGAATCTTGTTGGGTGATGTAATGAAGGGCAATGAAATGGCTCTGCCTGAAGTAGGTAGATTTTTGTTATGTAGAATGGACTAGCTCAGGCCTTAATGTCCTATTAACAAAGTTAGGGGGGCTGGGTTTCTGCCTCCCTTTTAGGGGAAATATTCTACCCTTTTAATATTTTCTAAAATATTTCATTTTTTTAGGAGAGGGATGGCTTTTAACTTCCTACAGTACAATGCTTACTCCAAACAATTTTTCTCCAAATTGAACTCACTTAACAGAGACAAGCAAAAGAATTCCAAGCATTTCTATAGTACTGCATAGCTATCTATTCTAATATAGCATCAGTATTAAAAATACTGCACTGGTGGCAGATTTGCTGCTGGGCCAATGCAAATGTATTTAACATCCCTTATAACTGAAGGGTATGAGAGTCTCTGATGAGGATGGAGTCCTCCCTCCTTTTATATTAACAATTTCGGTGCTATAATAAATCCTTTTCAGTTTGCACTTATCATGCTAGATTAAACTACAAAATAATGTTTCTTCAACCTCGGGAACTTTAAACTGCATGGATTTCAACTCCCAGAATTTGCCAGCAAGCATGTTGGCTGAGGAATTCTGGGAGTTGAAGTCCATACAGTTTAAAGTTCCCAAAGTTGAGAAACATTGTTCTATAATGAACTTAAGGCAATTCTTTTTTTGGAGAAGCTGGGATGAATGTGGAAGGTCCCCAAGACAGAAATTCAGAAATTTCAAAATGAATATTATTTACCAAAATAACATCTTCAGCTAAAACTAACCATTCTTTCTTAGACCTTATCTCTCTTTCTACTTCTTCTTATATGTAGATCTCAGACAGCAGTCTTAAGTGCTTCAACAAACATTTTCAAATAGAAGAATATTTAGAAAACTTGATGACATTAGCAGTTTGTATTTATTTATTTTTCTTTACTGTTAAAAAATACCCATTTAGATATGAGTTGTAAAAAAAGTACCCATTTAAATATGTATTGTACAATAAGATATGACTATGTGCTGTGTATAAAATACTATTTTATTAGTATATGAAAGAGATAAGTTCTATCATAGTTTTTCTCCTTCCTTTTTCCTATTTTCCTATAAAAATCATATTGCTATTGTTGTCATTGCTATTATTATTATTATTATTATTATTATTATTATTATTATTATTATTATCCCAGTGGTCTTCCGGGTGCGATTCAAGGTGTTGGTCACCACCTTTAAAGCGCTCCATGGCATAGGACCCGGGTACCTCCGAGACCGTCTCCTGCCACCAATAGCCTCCCACTGACCAGTCCGTTCCCACAGAGAGGGTTTCCTCAGGGTGCCATCAGCCAAGTTATGTCGGCTGGCGACGCCCAGGGGGAGGGCCTTCTCTGTGGGAGCCCTAGCCCTGTGGAACGAACTGCCCCCGGAAATTCGTAAGATCTCCGACCTCTGGGTGTTTCGCTGCGCATTGAAGACCCTGTTGTTCCGCCAGGCCGGACTATCAACACAATAGTTTTAAATTGGGATATTTAAATTTATTGGGGTTTTAAATCTGAGCCACTTTATTTAATTATTTTAAATTTTATATTGTTGTTTTGTCTGTGTTTTTAAATAGGCTGTACACCGCCCTGAGTCCTTCGGGAGAAGGGCGGTATAGAAATAAAATTATTATTATTATTATTATTATTATTATTATTATTATTATTATTATTATTATTATTATAATATCTGGTGGTAGTAAGAGAAAACTTGATCCAGTATACTGCAGAGATGTTCAGATATCTAGGAGACTATATAAACTTGAAGCTTTCTTGTTTTTAAGTCTTTATATATATTTTTTCACCAGGGATCTGCAAAATCAAAATTTGTGTAAAACAAATTAGTGTGTATCCATTTTGTTTAGATTTAATCTATCTAAAGCCATCCATCCATCTCTGTCTGTCTGTCTGTCTGTCTGTCTGTTTTTGTCTCTGTCTCTGTCTCTGTCTCTGTCTGTCTATCTCTATCTCTATCTCTATCTCTATCTCTATCTCTATCTCTATCTCTATCTATCTATCTATCTATCTATCTATCTATCTATCTATCTCTACAGTATATCTATCTATCTGTCTATCTATCTATATCTGTATCTGTATCTGTATCTGTATCGATAGATAGATAGATAGATAGATAGATAGATAGATAGATAGATACACACACATAACCATTTCTCCCAGCTCACCCTGGTTCAGAATAGTTGTAAGCATAAATGACTTATGGTTGGAAGGAGCATGTATATTACTTGTAGGGTAAGTAATGAATGAAGAATTGGAGATAATTATTTTTTTTTTAATTTGATTTATATGCCGCCCTTCTCTGGAGACTCAGGGCGGCTTACAATGCGTTAAGCAATAGCCTTCATACTTTTGTATATTTATACAAAGTCAGCTTATTGCCCCCACAAACTGGGTCCTCATTTAACCTACCTTAGAAAGGATGGTAGGCTGAGTCAACCTTGAGCCTGGTGAGATTCGAACTTACAGGAATTACAGACAGCTGGTGTTAATCACAATGCTTTTAGTCTGCTGAACTACCAGGCCCATTTTACTTGTGAATAAAAAAAATGTAAATCTGATCAGTTATTATTCTGATTTTTTTCATAAAAGTATACTTAAGTGGAATATATTATCTGATTAAGCCAGCCTTGAAGAACAGCAGATGGGAACACTGCCTTTCAATATTCTCAAAGGCATGGAGCTCAACTTAAATACTTATATTTCCATACATGCAGGGATAGAGTAGGCATGTTTTTGGCACATGACCATTAGGGGCACAAACCATCAGTAGATAAATCTGCATCTTTGCTGAAAATGTGGGTTAGAAGTTCATCTGCCCGTTATATATTTTAAAAAGTTCATCTGCCCTCCATCTATATTTGCATGAAACAGTTGACAGAATTATTTACCTTGCTGTCTGCTATGGGGGAAAAAAACATATTATTTGTTCATAACTGTTAATTTCTGAGACTGGGGTGCATGAAAACTACAAGAGCCAGTTCCTTTCTCTGCTCTCTACTAGAGGTATGGGTGGGGGAGGCCCCAGAGCTAAATCCCATTAAATAAATTCTTTAATTTTTACAACATATTGAAGCTTGGGGTATATCAAAATCTCACTGAAATAGCTGTGTAATTTAACTGTCTTCGAGAAAAGATTCTAATGTATCTCAGTCCAGCTACAATATCATTATTATCTTGTTCCATCCAAAGAAACCTGTATGTGTATCAATTGTGCAGATACAGGTATACATGCATACAGTATATTCCCATGTATATAGCCCAAACCTGCCAAAAAATAAATTGGAGTATTACAGTACATATAATTATTATTATATGAGCTGTATCCAATGTGTGGTTCTATTTTTTTTTAAAAAAAATAAATGTCACATATTCTGAAATGTTTGCAGTCTCATTAATCCCTCTTTCAAGGACCAAGATTTCAATTGGGGGTCTATGGAAGATAGGATATTCCTTGAAAGTAATATCTAAAGTAACCTAGTTTATCTAGGCAAACTAACTTCAGCTATTGGAAAGTTAAAGAAATCCTTTCTAACTTAATAGCGTTGCTTACCCTTGTGCACAAACATTGGGATTTCTAGTCTATACATATATGTCCATCATCACACATATGTGTTCATTGTTTGATTTGGGGGCACTAATGATCTGCTGTGCCCTTTTCAGGAACTGAGCCTGAAGATCCCCATGGTGACACCTGCTATGAATCTGCTCCCTTCGGAATAGACAGGAATTGCATAGGTAGGCTTAAAGGATGCTTTGCTTGCCAAAATCTGCTTTGCATATGAACAAAGCACATCAAAACAGGCAATGGGAATAAGGCCAGTAAGATTCTTTCCTCCTATTCATGACAATTGCCTACAAAGAAGACATGTGCTTATTAAAGATTATAGAATCTTGAAAAATCCCAGTATTCTAAAATGTTTGTAAGAGCTTTTTTAAATATAGGAACCTCTACTCTGTTACTGTACTCTGTTACTACTCTGTTACTCTGTTACTATACTGTATACTAGTTTATAGTATATAGTATACTGTATACAGTATACAGTATTCAGTATATAGTATATAGTATATGATACTATTACTATACTGTACTCTGTTACTATAATGAAATACTTTGGCCACTTAAGAGAAGGAAAGACTCACTGGAGAAGAGCCTAATGCTGGGAATGATTGAGGGCAAAGAAGAATGGGATGGCAGAAAATAAGGTGGATGGATGGAGTCACTGAAGCAGTTGGTGTGAGCTTAAATGGTCTCAGGGAGATGGTAGAAGACAGAAAGGCCTGGTGGAAAGTTGTCCATGGAGTAGCGATGGATCAAACACCACTTCACAACTAACAACAACAACACTCTGTGCCTCTCTATGTGGAAGAACTATGATAGCTATAGGAAGGAGCAAGTCCTATTACTGTAACAGTGTTTCACTCACAAGACACTGGGTTTCATTACTGGATGTAAGATTAGATAGAGATAGATATTTGATAGATGTGTGTGTGTGTGTGTGTGTGTGTGTGTGTGAGAGAGAGAGAGAGAGAGAGAGAGAGATTAGAGAAAGAAGGAGAAGGAGAAAGGTAGAGAAAGAGAGAGATGTTGTAGATGTAAATAGATATATTTTATGTTTTGTGTTGCAAACATATTTTAACAGACATTAATTATATATCCTTGATATATACAGTACTTATATTTCACCTATGATACTTCCCAATGACAGAATCCAAGGATGTTGTCAGCATTTGCCTTTGATATGAAGCCATATTTACAGCTTTGAGGCTTTCAGTTGTTTACTGATTATCATTTTATTGAATGTAGAGTTGTTTCTTTGCTGCCTTGAATGCTACAAAAAGAACGTGATAATTTAAGATAGAAATTAATAATTAGGATAAATATTCTAATTCTGATTCCATGTTGGTTTTAACGTTTGATACTGATTTTTAATTGAAATGTTTTAAATTATGGGCCAAATTTCATTTAATTATTTTTAAAATTATTTTAACTTTTGTGTACAAATGTTTTTATTTTGGCTGTTCACCGCCCTGAGTCTGAAAGGAGAAGGGCGGTATACAAATCTAATAAAAAATAAAGATAAAGATAAATAGAAAAGGATAAATAAATGGCAATAAAAGATACTCAATAACTACTACAACAACTTTACTACAGTTTTTGGATTCAATACCAAACACCTTTTATTTTATTATCTAACATAGTTATCATGCTTTTTTGCTTTTATTCCCTTCTTAGGCTTATTATCTGCTTGAGTCACTTGGCTCTTGAATCATTGTGATTTTTTTCCACCTGTGGCATATAGCTAACCTGAATTTATGGATTGAAAATCATATGATTTGGGGGCCAAGTAATTCTGTCTTCCATGGAAGTTGGACAATTTACATTTTGCCCTCTTAGAACTCTACCATAGTACAGAGATGACTGCACTTCTGTTTAAGTCAGATCTTTTCCAAAAATATTCATATGAAAATTAAGAAAAAAGGAAAGTGTTTTTCTGATAATGCATAGATATCACCACAATTGTCCCCAGAATGTATATATTTTTCTGTATAGCTAAAGAAATGCTAGGTATAGATTACAAATAGTGTTAAATGTTCTCCAAAACTTGCTAGAACAGTTATTCATGATTCATTCAACTACAATATAACCTAATTTTTACACAATCCATTCTAAAACTTTAGTTCTTTTTTGGGAGGAGGAAGGGTAATTCACTCATCTCATTTCTCTGATCATAGGAAAATGTCTAATATTAATTTATAACAACAGCAATCAAAGGCATAGGGAGTGAGAGGACTCTCGATTGCAGCCCATACTCTGATCTCAATCTCTCCTCAGAAAGAAATGGCGAAGTGCATCAGTGCACATAACTTCTTTGCAGTGCACCATTGTCTTTTCGGGAGTTTAATGATGCTGAAGTGTCTCCATGATTAAAATTTAAAGGCTCACAAGTAACCAAGTAATTTGCCCAAAACTCCTTATCCAGCACTCACCACAAAGAGTCTGATTTTAATATACTATTAATCAAGCACCAGTCTAGTTTACAATGGATATTTTTAAATTACTGAAGAACTAACTTCTTTGTTCTCCATAGTGTCATACAAAAAATATTTCCCTTCATCAAAAATGTATGTGAATACACCTATTGCAAAGAGGAGGAATAAAACATTTTGGAACAGGAATACTGTATAGAAATATTGGGGTGTCATTGTGTGTGTGAGAGAGAGAGAGAGAAAGAAGAGATTGAGAGACAGAGAGAGAGAGAGAACAAGAGAAAGAGAGAGAGACAGAGAAAGAGAGAGAAAGAAGAGAGTGAAAGAGAGAGAGGAGTGTGAGAGAGAGACAGAGAAAGAAGAAGTGAGAGACAGAGAGAGAAAGAGAGAGAAAGGAGAGAGTGAGAGAAAGGAGAGAGAGAAAGAGAGAGAACAAGAGAGAGAGGCAGAGAGAAAGAGAGACAGAGAAAGAGAGAGAAAGAAGAGAGTGAAAGAGAGAGAGGAGTGTGAGAGAGAGACAGAGAAAGAAGAAGTGAGAGACAGAGAGAGAGAAAAAAGTGAGAGAGAGGAGAGAGAGAGAAAGAGAGAGAACAAGAGAGAGACAGAGAGAAAGAGAGAGAACAAGACAGAGAGAGACAGAGAGAGAGAAAGAGAGAGAGAGGAGAGAGTGAGTGAGAGAGAGAGGAGAGAGAGAAAAAGAAAGAGAGAACAAGAGAAAGAGAGACAGAGAGAAAGAGAGACAGAAAGGGAGAGAAAGTAAATCCTATCAAGAGTTTTATTGACATACATCTAAATATTTGTGTTGTGTATCTGAAAAAGTAGTAACGATCTGTCAAAATAGCTGGGTCTAAATGATGATTTCTACTTTGTAAAAGAGAGAAAGAAAATGAACTAACAAAAATGTTATTAGAACAATTTGGTGGTTTTAGCAGCTGAAGCGCAGGGATCAGTGTCAGTGCAGTGTGCCAGCATAGAGGGCCTCTGCAGTATTCAACGTATTTTTCCAAGCAGAAGATTTATGCAGGGCTGGTGCACATTTTCTACGCTCCACCTGAGGCTGGATTGCCACCTGGAGGAACACAACGTTTTACTCAGTAAAAATAAGTCAATGCTAGTTTGTTTTATTGGTGCTTTTCTTCCCCTCGTTTTGCTGTACAGCAGGCTGTCCACCCCTCTAAGGAGTTACAACCGAGCAATGAGAAAACTCTCATTAGGAAAGTGAAAGCCCATAGATTGACTGCTGGGAAGTTTATGAATGGGAGACCCGGCTTTTTTTCTGCCCAGGTCTAGCGTTGCAACTGGCACACTGAATGGCTCGCATCAGAAAAGGGTGTGCAAAACACTTTTCTTTTCCACTGGGAAAAGAGATGAGGAAAACCAGATAGGAAAATAGAAGCGATAGACACTGTCATAGGAGATCCTCTCATTTTATTTCCGAAATTAAATAAAACAGGAGATCAAACAGGGGAACAAAAAAATCCTTTGGAAGTGAGATAGCCTCATCTGAAAACATACGGGCAGAGTTACAGAGTGGGAGAGAGAGAGGCCATTATCAAAGAAAAATGTTCACGACACCTTTTCAGACAGAGTTAAGAATGTAATTCCCCCGAAGTGCATGTTACCTTGTCATCTGGCTTACAATGTTAACCAATTCTTTTCTATCAACTGGCAATTTTTTTTTTTTTGGCAGACCCCTTTTGCATGATTCATGAAGGACCAGTAAAAGGCTAATTGTTCAAATTAATTTGCGTAAATGACTAAGCAAGAGATAACAAAATTACATCTGCACTTGTTTGGCAAAGATTCAATAGCAGCAGTCCTGTACTGCCAGCTGCTTCCAGACAACACTCGTGCAGAAATTAAAAGCTACAAATATTAATTAATACACTTTTTTTTTTTTTTGGTACGTTAATTTGCACTGAAAGGTTCCGGGAGTGCAAAACTGCTGAGAAGATGAACCATGATAATTAGAATTAATGGGATGGATGCATATTTTTTGCAGCTGAAGTTTTTAAAAAAAAAAAAAAAAAACTATGAATGGAACTAGGAACTTGGAGCTGACATTCTCATAAATCTCTATGATAATGCAGCTATTAGTATTAAAAGGATTAAGTACTGTGGCTCCAATGTTATCCATCACATGACACGTTGTAGCCCATCTGTCACTGAAGCAACTAAGACATGATAGCTGTCCTTGAGGAAGCCGTCTGAAAAGCTCCGGGAATTTAAGGAATTGCCAAGCGGAGTGTCGAAGCACAAAATGAATAGCTCAAACCTCTGACTCCCAAATAAAAATAATGGCCAACACTCTGTACTTGTCAACTTACAGCTTTAACAAATATTTTGTGCTCACAGTGTCTGGATTTAAGTTTAGGTAAGCCATTCAAAACAGAGAGAAGTTAGGCAGGGGTGGGGTTAGGTTTAGGGTTATTATTATTATTATTTTATTCACTGCTGATTTTATATAGGAAGGAACATGTGCTAACAATAATATGATGTTTGTTTGTTTTTAATTTTTCTCCAAGGTCTCAAGAACGATGCATAAATATATTTTCTTCTTAAAATATGTCTACTTTTAAAGGAACAGCACCAGGACCAGGTAGCCATTTATAACTGCACAGATAAGCAAAATATGGGCAGAATTTATTCCTGAGCATATTGGAGTATGTAAACTTCCTGAGATAAAAATCAATGGATGCTCTTATTTTTAACTTCTTGTTTTCCCATTTATGGGTAAAGCATATTTTAAATGCGTTGTTTTGAAGACACAATCATTAATAACAGATAATAGTCACTAGACAGATAAATGACACATAAAATGAAGTTTCCAACAGTAGCATATTATGTTTTCTTGCCTGAAGATGTGTACATACGCAGAGGTTTGCCGACTACAGTGCCAAACATTGTACAAAAACAAAACATTTTGAAGATGATACAACGGTGCAAGTGCAAACAGTATCACCCACTAAATGATCTGTTTCTGCATCTTGAAATCCAATTCTAAGATGCATCAGTTTCATGTAAATCTTTGGGCAGGCAAGCTAGAAAAACAGTACGGATTCATAGCTTGCAAAGTATAGTAACAAAGTAGTGGAAAACAGGAAAGCAATGATTAGATGGTCTTCTAGATTATTTTGGAATATAAAACACAATTAATTTTATTATGGACCTAATGTAAGAATTGCCAGGAGATTGTTTTACAGTGTTTTATTTTTATATAAAATAAGACCATCTATGCAACGATGGAGAGTCCCAAATAGATTGTTGTATTTTAGATGCATTTGTATGCAGATAATGATACATATCACTCATTTCATTCATATCATTCCTATCATTATGATTCAATCACTCATAATACCTATTTCATGCATTTTTTAAAAAATTAACTTTGCTATTGTACTGTAATATTTCTTAGAAAGATTATGCCTTCTTATTGTTATTAATATCTTTAGTTGTAATGAATCCCAGAAGCACTTTAGGAATATTTTAGTTAGGAATATCCAAGGACCTTTACCTATATACTTAGCATATTTTGGCTTGCTAATATACAGTACATATATCTTGGTTAGCAGTTAAATAGACACAAATAAAGTATTTATTCTCAGACAATTTGGATTTATTAGGTTGTATTTTTCAAAGAAATAACACAATCACAAAAAACATTAGCCATTTCGGAGGACACATATGCCTGCAGTTCCTCCTTGTAAAGTGTAGATTGTCTCATTCTGTGACTGGAACATCAAATGAGGATGTTCAGTTATTTCTTACAACTGTTGTGGAGGATAACCTGCATGATTAACTGCTCTATATATTATTTCCATTTTACTTGCTCCCCCACAGTGAAAGTGAGGGTGGAAAGAAAGAAAAAGAGAAGGAAAGCAATGAGAAATTGATCCCATCTCATCATTAGCATTATTATTAAATTTTGACCACCATTGTTGAACTTATTTGAATTTTATAATGGGTAAGACTAATATTTTCCAGTATGCTGTATGTATGTATGTATGTATGTATGTATGTATGTATGTATGTATGTATATATATATATACATAACAAAGTTTTATATATATGTAGATTGTCTTCTTTGATGTAGATATTGATGTAGATTGTCTTCTTGTTATTTGCTATCAATTCTATCGAACAGGCATCAAACAGTATGGCTATAAGAATTTAATAATTTATCTTCTTTTAACAGGTATTTGCACCCCAGGGTCTTTTCTACTTTTCCAGAATAATTTCTGTTATTTTTGGTGCCATGCAAGTGAGTCAGTTAATTTCTATCTCCTTTGTGAAGTATCTAAAATTGCAAAAAGTGCTCTTTGAAACTATAAACAAAACAGCTTTTTGGATGAGAAGTGAAACATCTTCAAGTAAAATCAAGAAAGTCCAGTTGCCACTTTTGGGACAACCATGACCTGGCTGACTGAGAATTTTCCATTGACATATGCAAATGCATATTTAGGTTCAAAGTTGTTTTGGCCCAAGTATGCATTTGCATGTCACATACATGTGTCATCATTTTGACATGATTGTGGTTTGTTGCAGAGACCACAGTTGGCACCTGTCAAATATTTTCTCTTTGCCCAAGCATTTTAAGGTAGCCAGCATTTTTTGTACATCTATTGCTCTTAAATATTGTTTAGGATTGTGTTTTACTGTGGGTTTGTAAGCATCTTCATCTGTGTGAGAGAAAGACAAAGAGACACTGAGACAGAGACACCTACTTAGCTATCTTATGATGGGCCACAGTGTGCAAATATTTTCAGCTTAGTAAGTATATAAATAAAGTTACCCTCATAATGAGCTTGGGCATTTTTTTGGTTCCAAATGGATTAGCATCCAGTGCTAAAGTTGATATTAGAGGCAGTACTATAGGCTTAATCTCAATCTCTACGGCTTCCATTCAACAAAAGACACATAAAGCATTCTTCATTCAGAAGAGCTTTTCTGTTGCATTTTACTTCCCTTCTGTCACCAAATGGCAACAGAGCACACAATTTTCCACAATACGAAGAGAAGAAGCACAGCCTCGGAGCAGCATTCTGCCACCACTGCAAATGTACAAGCTGCTCTCCAGTCAGCTAGGAGAGCAGTGCTGGTGCTTCATGCAAGCCGTTTCTGATCTATCAGTTCAGCACAGAAATGAAAAGAAGAAACTGTCACCCGACTCTTACAAAACACCAAGACAATAAAATAATAAAGTCCTGACTGGCTGGCAATCTTGGAAATTGATGTTAGGGTTCCTGCAAAAATCATGGTGCAGGCTTCAGGGAAGACGGGTATTCATGTTTTAGGCCCATTCCTGCAGGGACCATATCAGCAGGATGCAGGCAAGCAGAAACCTGTATCCTGAGCTTCTGATTTGTGTCTCAGCTTTTCTAATTCCCTTCTGCCTGGTGTCCCCTAAAGGGGAGGCCAAGAGCTTTCAAAATGGCTTGCTAATTACACGTCTCATCAAAGGCTCAACACTTATGCGAGCAATGAGTCAAAAGCACTTGTCTAGCAGGCATCTCTCTCCTTCAGAGGCTCTACTTTTGAATCATCCCTTTAGAAAGAGAGGTGAGTCCTTGAATTCTTCCACATCTGGCCAAAGATGGGAAGCTAGTTTAAATGTAGAATTTTATTTTTTATTTTATTTATTTGTCAAGAACATATTATGTAATATGTATGTAAGTATAAGCATGAATTGAATACATAAAATAGATACAAATAGAGGAAATATTAGGACAGGGACGGTAGGCACGCTGGTGTGCTTATGCATGACCCTTACAGACCTCTTAGGAATGGGATGAGGTCACAGTAGACAGTCTTAGGTTAAAATTTTGGGGGTTTGAGGATGAAACCACAGAGTAAGGTAGTGCATTCCAGACATTGACCACTCTGTTGCTGAAGTCATATTTTCTGCAATCAAGTTTGAAGCGGTTCACTTTAAGTTTATATCTATTGTGTGTTCGTGTATTGTTGTAGTTGAAGCTGAAGTAGTCATTGACAGGTAGGACATTGTAGCAGATAATTTTATGAGCTACGCTTAGGTCATACCGAAGACGGCATAGTTCTAAGTTTTCTAGGCCCAGAATTTCAATCTGGTGGCATAAGGTCTTTTGTTGCGAGCAGAGAAGTGGAGAACTCTTCTTGTGAAATATTTCTGGACACGTTTGATTGTATTAATGTCCCATATGCAGTGCGGGTTCCAGACAGATGAGCTGTATAGGGATTATGTGTGAGAGACACACTTTGTTTGTGTGTGTGTGTGTGTGTACACTCACAGACAGACAGACAGACAGACAGACAGACAGACAGACAGACAGACAGACAGACATATATTCTTATTTCTGGAAGCCTTCACTGATTTTATCTTCTCCCTCTTTTTAATTTAAAAAAAGAAAGGCTATGAATGACAAGTGTTTGTCCTGATGGAAGTGATGATGATGATGATGATGATGATGATGATGATGGTGGTGATTCGAAAGCTCTGAAAATCAGTCCTGCCAAGCACAATTAACGGTGACTCAGCTGGTAATGGTGATGTACCTGAGGATAAAACTGACAGATTATTTCTGATCAGGATGGGAAGGACTCGTTTTGTTTTCAACCTGATCCTGGGGACATGTCATAACATTTGTATTATTTGCAATAAAATGTCAGCTATGAAGCTGCGAGATTGCTAAGGCTGGAAGTTAAAGCATCCCATTTAGTGCTTCTATTATTTTCAGTTCTGAAAATAAAAAAGACTGCTATTTCTTTTTGGATAGTCCTTGGATTGGTACCGTTCTCTGATTTATAATGGCAGTTGCTGAATACCATTCATGGGTATATAATTAAAAAGAAATCTGGAAAGTTTTTTTTAAGGAATTGTTCTAATGCATAGGCAGTTCCATAATGCTGAAACAATGCAAACCCAAAGGAAATTTACAAGATAAAAGAACAAACAAGATATAGCTGGAAAGGCTTTGTGTAACTTGCATTTACTTCAGTGCAAAGGTATTCCTTGTCTCCTAGCTCACAAGAGATTTTTAGACACTTTAAGTACATATAAGAGATTTTAAATTAATTCCCTGTACCTAGAAGTAGTATTTAGTCAGAGCAATACTAGGAATGTTTCTCTGGAAGTTAATCTCTCAGTGAAATTTGTCCCACAGAAAATGTATATAATATTACAATTTTATACAATCTCTTGCGATCTAAACTCATTTATCTGAGAAAAAACTACATTGAACAGAATGGGATATATTATATAGATGAATTTAAAAAACAACAGCATTTTCCCACAGGGAGGATTCTTCTAATTAATTCAAACTCTTATTTCAGATCCATTTGGATCCTTAGTCCATTTGTAACTTTCCAAAATCAATGTTCTAATCCTGCTTTTACTGTTTATTTTTTTAAAAAATGAAGTCATTAAACTTGCATTTAAGACTTATTTCATTAAGGATTGAAGGAAACTCACAAAATGCTATAAAACCTATTGATTCAAAGATTCCAAATAGCCAAAAAGCAAATAAGAAGCTATTTTCAAAAGTGATTAAGAAATGAGGCTGAATGAACCTTATGTCCCTATGGGCTACATAAACAGGTGTGAACTTTGCTAAAATTTCTCAGCTTCCAGCTGCTTCATTTACAAGTTGACGCCACCAAAAAAAAAAACAAAAAAAAACCCCTCAGTTCCTGCAGTCTACTCATCAGTATGTTTTTTGGAAATCAATATGATTTACCCAAGGAACTCCCCCTTCATTTTAGCCCCAGAACAACAATTTAGTGAGGTAGGTCACTTTTGGATGCAATTATTATAATTGGCCAACTCAATCAATGAATTTTCATGGTTGAAGGTATATTTGAACCTGATTCCCCTAGTCTTAGTTTTATCTCTTTAACTATGATGACTCTGGGACTATTTTTAAGGAGGGAGGGAGGGAGGAAGGAAGGGAGGGAGGAAGGAAGGAAGGAAGGAAGGAAGGAAGGAAGGAAGGAAGGAAGGAAGGAGGAAGACTAAATTGATGCAATTATAAAGTGATTGTTGACACTTCAAGCAAGAGACTCTGCCATCTTGTCAGATTGATAAATCATTAATCTCATCCAGACCAACTTCTGTCTTGAGTTTAATGCAAAGTGCATTTTAGCATGTGTGTGTATGAGAGAGAGAAAAGCATGTGCATGTTTAATAAAGTGCCTCAGCAGAAAAAAAGGGGGGAAAGGAAAATTAACACTATCATGATATGCAAATTTTCACAAGGTGTGTGTGTGACGGGGAGGGATTGGCACTTTTTCATGAGAGCAATCCATGTAGTCCTAAAGTGTACTAATGTGTGTAGTAAAGTGCACAGTTTCTTTCCTTCCCAAGATATAACCTCCTTCCTTCCCTGGTGAAACTTTCTTAATTTTTATAGATATATTTCAAACTTTAGCAGTCCGTCGCCTTATAATATTTCTGCTTTTAAACTGTTTTCTTGCCTCAATGAGCTCACATAAGATCCATCTGAAAGCTTTAGTACAAATTTACTTGGAATAAAGTCTTCAATTCATTTTCATGGCACCAAAAAGACAGCTTTAATAACTGCAATGACAAATAAACTGGAAATCATTCCAGGCCTTTTCACTTAACTGACAAGTAGAACACTCTCATAATGAGCCGCAGGTTTTACGTTTTCTCTTTGACCATAATAGCTTCATTTAAGAGCGTCAGACCCTGACACTTCATCATTTATCTACATTATTTCTCATCTTCTTTCAAATAAATTATGGAATACTAGACTGAGCACATAAAAACAAAGTGACTTGTTATCTGTAAACAGCAAGATAAATTGTCCAGAAGTTCCTCATTTAGTTCCCTTTTAAATTTAAAGGCAAGTTATATATATATATATATATTTGTTTTCTGAGGTTTTCGCGGGTGTTTGTATGTAGGTCTTTGGTTATTCGGGTTTTCTTCCGCGTAAAATTGGAAGTGTCTTGGCAATGTTTCGACGAAGTCTCATTCATCATCTTCAGGCTGGTGTTTTGGCTTCATGCTCCTATGTAGGTCTTTGGTTATTCGGGTTTTCTCCCACGTAAAATTGGAAGTGTCTTGGCGACGTTTCGACGAAGTCTCATTCGTCATCTTCAGGCTGGTGTTTTCGGCTTCGTGCAAGAAGCTGAAAACACCAGCCTGAAGATGACGAATGAGACTTTGTTGAAACGTCGCCAAAACACTTCCAATTTTATGCGGGAGAAAACCTGAATAACCAAAGACCTATCTATCTATCTATCTATCTATCTATCTATCTATCTATCTATCTATCTATCTATCTATACACACACACACACACACACATATACATATACGTGTATGTGTGTGTGTGTGTGTGTGTGTGTGTGTGTGTATATATATATATATATATATATATATATATATATATATATATACACACACACACATATATATATTCCCCCTCTTTCTCAATTTTTGTTGTGGTGGTTTGCAAGTTTTTTTTTTTTTTCCACAGCCATCTTATTTTTCTTGCCAGTGGCTTTGTGCACTCAGCCATGACCAGACGATCATGCAAAAGGCATAAAATAATTCTATTATCAAAGGTTGGCAAGTAAAATGGGAGCGTGTATAAACCACAGGGAGAGAGGGAAGAGGCGAATAAAACAATTTTACACACCCTTTCTTGTTTGCAAAAGTCTCTCCCCAGAATGCATCTTGACACTTTACCCAACTTGGTACAAAGCAGGGAGTAATGGATCTGAAACTAGTTGAACGTATCAGGAGTTAGCCTTGATGTTTATCCTGACCCCCACCCCCAACCCACACAGACACCCCATTTGATTTTAAACAGCATGCATTCTTGTCTGAAAGTAGTTTTAATGTCCCACAGAATTCACATTTATTTGAACAATGATACACTTTAAAGATCTAATTAGCAGCACTTGCAGCATTTGCATGTTAATTATTAGTGATGGGTGAAAGTCAAAACTTGGGTGGTTTGAGCAAGAGTATCAGAATATCTTGCGCTTCAGAACCATTCAAAGGAATTCTAAAAAAGAAGAAAAGCTTTGGGTATTTTACTAGCAGAAATACCCTGTTTCCCCCAAAGTAAGACATCCCCTGATAATAAGCCCAATCAGGCTTTTGAGCACATGGCAATAAGGCCAAGCACTTATTTCAGGGTTCAAAAAAAATATAATCCAGGGTCTCATTTTCAGGGAAACACAGTATCTGATCATTTATACATTTTTCTTTAAAAAAGAAAATACACTTTCCTATATACAGGTAGTCCTCGACTTATAATAGTGCATTTAGTGACCATTCAAAGTTACAACGGCACTGAAAAAAAGTGACTTATGAGTGTTTTTCATGGTTTACAACTTTTGAAGCGTTCCCTATCATCATGAGATCAAAATTCAGACGCTTGGCAACTGGTTCTTACTTATGACTGTTCCTGTGTCCCAAGTGATCCCCTTTTGTGACCTTCTGACAAGCAAAGTCAATGGGGAAGCCTGATTCACTCAACAACCAAATTACTAACTTATCAACTGCAGTGATTCACTTAACAACTGTGGCAAGATCGGTCATAAAATGGGGCAAAACTTACCTAACAACAAAAATTTGGGGCTAAATTATAGTCATAAGTCAACGACTACTTATAGTCGTTGACTATAATGTTCCCTCACTCCCTGGCCGTCTATAGACTGCATAATTCTACAGTAGGGGTGGACAAATATAGGCCCTTTTTAATTTGTGGACTTCAACTCCCAGAATTCCTGAATGGTTTTGTTCTGGCTCAGTAATTCTGGGAGTTGAAGTCCACAGGTTATAAGAGGCCATAGTTGCTCACCCCTGTTCTACAGCTACCTCCATGTAAGTGGGACAAAAGTTAGAAAACTCAAATATGTAATGTATTTAGCCAAGGATATTCAAGGTATGGAGTGAATGGGAGAAATCTTTGCATTGGATTCAAAGCAATGATGAGATCTGATGGCTTCTTGGTGGCTACCAAACCAACAGGGGAAAGGCAGACCATCTTGCTTTAATCTTCTTTATAACCACCAGCATTACAAGTAAAATTTAACGTATTAAAACAAAACTTTAAAAGGGCAACACATTCATTTTGCTATTTCAGAGTTTAGCAAGACCTTAAGAAAACCATTAAAAGCTGGATTCTTCCTTCAGCAAATAAGGAACAGCAAACCTACAATGTTAAAAATAATGGTACAGCTTTTAACCGGGACAATAGAAATCAGGGAATATTTTTAACAATGACAACAGCAGTGCCTCTCTTTCTTTCATTCCTTTTTCAGAATTTAGTACAATATTCCTGTTCTTCTGAGAAAACACTAGACAAGTTTATAAATAGTGTGTGATTCAAACAGGCACCAGATATTCTAGAAAATAATAACATACATTGCTCTCTTAAGACTACTTCATGACAGAAAAACAATGAAAAACATTTCTGAATTATGACCGAATGCAACTTTCCAAATATGATTTTGTCACATTTACACAGAGTAGAAGATAACTATCTAAGTCTAACAACTTATGATCCTATATAGTCAACCAAGTATCTGAAAGAATATTTTATGAATCAAAAGAAAGAAAGGAAAGGAGGGAGGGAGGGAGGGAGGGAGGGAGGGAGGAAGGAAGGAAGGAAGGAAGGAAGGAAGGAAGGAAGGAAGGAAGGAAGGAAGGAAGGAAGGAGAGGAAGTAGGCAGATAAAGGAAAATTTGCATGAATTTTTTCAGTAGGAGATTCTTTCCAAAAGTCCATTTCAGTATCACTATCCTGGATAATATATTGTAGCTTTGGACTTGAAATCTACCCTGGAACAATACTGGAACCAATAAAACATTTAAAACCTAAATGGAAAAACCTACTCATAAATGCATCCTAATGATAAGTGGCTTTGTAGCCATACAGGGTACATAAATAAAATTGTACTGATCTAATGGGAATCATATTTAATTTACTCCAATTGACTGTATTATACACCATTTCATAAATATATAGTAAGGGAAGTCAATCATTTTGTTGGTATCATTTTCAAAATATCATCCCTTCAAAGCCAGAAAAAAAAGTCAGCCAGGGTATTAACAAGATACCCTATACTTAAGAAGGAGAAAATTATCTTTTAAAATACAGAAGTTCTTTTAAGCATTATTACTTATATGATCTATATTTTTTTTTTACCATGCATTAAATATATGTCCCATAAAACATGAATGGCCCCATAATCTACTTGGCCCTACAAACACACACACACACACACACACACACACACACACACACACACACACTATTCTTGTGGTCTGCAGAAAGAGGACCTTTACATACATACTTTTTATGTATAGACTTTCTTCCTGTAGACAGTTGAGTTAATTGTACAAATGCATAGAGGTCCAATTGATTTCATGAGGAAATTGAAGGTTTTGTCAACATGCATTTCCTATTCTTATTCCTTCTCTTTAGACAGGGGTCAGCAACCTGCAGCTCTGGAAACACATGTGGCTCTTTCATCCCTCCGCTGTGGCTCCCTGTCGCTCAAAATACGCATCACAACCGCCAATGTGCGACACCTGCCGGCATGCAATTTATTGAGCTTTTTGACCTCTGGTAGGCCAACCACGGATATATCCAAGAAAAGAAAAGTTTCTGAAGAAAACAGAACGTTTAATTCAACTATATATGCTAGTTTTGTGGTCTCTCAGGAAATAGTCAGCACAGGAAGGATTTTGTGGCTCCCAGTGTTTTCTTTTCTGTGGGAAATGGGTCCAAATGGCTCTTTGAGTGTTTATGATTGCTGACCCCTGTCCTAAGAAGTCTTCTAGATAATGGTGAAGTAATTTCCCAACAAAAATGAATTCAGTTTTTTCTACGTCGTATATCCCTAGAATGAGCATTTAACATAAAAAGCAGGTTTTTGAGCATGTGGGGTTGTTATTAAGTAAGCCTTCCATGCATAAGGGCTTAACCAATTTCTGGCTAATGTCTGATTAGAAAATACAAAATACAAGTAAGTAACCTAAGAGGCATATTGAGTGCAGTCTTGGGCGAATATCATAATATTATGTATAATTAACATAAAAATGTAATCAGGTACCTAGACCTGGTTTTACTTATTTTCAAAACCTTTTATGTTAATTATACATATTATGATATTCACCCAAGTTTTTGCTAAAGTCTTGGATGAGACTTTGCTAAATTAGCTAACTCTTAGTGGCTCATAAAATAGCAATAAGAAAACTGTGTTTGTCAGAGAACGAACAGTATTACAAAGGTAGGCCAAATGGTTTTCATAGGAAATGAAAGGTATCTTCCTGAGATCCTGGGAAATCACAGCTGTTTGGGCCAATAGAAAATATTAGACTTGATAATCATCCAAGGATGGATGAAGAATACATTCCATCTAAATTTTATCTGACTTTACCAATTTCACACTTCCTGAACCAATTGGAGAATTCTGATCTACTTGCATACACATACCAAAATTCTGTAATGTTACACATAACAAAAATAAAAATAAAAATGGAGTAGTAGATGAAGGTGCATACCAAGATGAGCATGTTTAAAGGAAAATGGATATAGAATGCATTTGATTAAAATAAATTATTAGGGAATAATTTCAGTGAATATTCAAATATATGCAACAGGAGAAATGCACATGATTACCCCAGTAGCATGCAAATGTGTTTAAATTTCCAAAATATGAAAGCTATGCATCAAAAAAAATTCAACATTGCCCATTTTGACATGTCACAGAAGTTATAACATCTGGACAGATCTCTCTTGAGGATGCTCTCATTTTGATTTTTTTGGTAGAAGAAGCCACTAGAGAGAATAGCAATAGCACATAGACTTATATATTGCTCCATAGTGTTTTATAGCACTCTCTGGGTAATTTCCAAATTTTGGAAGAATACTGTGTATAGATTTCAACAGCTGAACATTTGACCATCCTGCAGAACTGTTCTCAAAAGAACTCTACCTTGTTTTTTCACAATGAAATGATGAGATGTATGAATTTTGCATCCATTAGACTATTCTCTGGTATGATAAAAGAATACAATTTCTTCCGTGCTGTATGTCAAGGAGCTAACGCTACTCATTTTCCAATAGCATATCTTGATTCTGTTGAAATACTGCCACATAAACTAGAATTGAAGATAGGATCTCCCATCATTTTAATGAGGAACTTGAACCTTCCAAGGTTTTGCAGTGGAACGTGGCTTGCAAAGATGATCATGGAAGAACTCCACAAGAAACTCATTGTGACAGAGATCAGCATTGGTGCATTCAAAAATAACATTGTCTTTATTCCAGGGATTGTGCTTAATTTATCAGAAGGCAAAGATAGTAATAGCAATAGCACTTAGACTTATAAGTGGTAGCTTTACAATGCTTTACAGCCCTCTCTAAGCGGTTTACAGAGTAAACATATTGCCCTCCACAATGTGGCCCCTCATTTTTCTGACCTCGGAAGGATGGAATGATGGATCAACCATGAGCCAGTCAGGATCGAAAAAGTAATGAATCCATTTCATTCTGTAAATATATCTAGGGCCAGATTTCCATAGCAGGATATCAACGGTGTGGCTACTTCGGGTGGAGATAAGATAAAATACCAGATGAAAGCTGATGATGATACTTAAAGCAGTTATTTGCACATAGTTATCATCATCATGTTGATGATTTTCTCAAGCCTTCTCTAAGTTTTGTCTGAAAATTGGTTGGAATTTATACTTTTCTCAGTATATTTTTTAAAGAAACTCAGAAGTTCTAGCAAGGGAGCACAGGTATTATATACTCTTGATTGTTCTTTATTGAGTATATCATGAACCGTGGTGGAACAGTGGTTAGAATGCAGTAGTGCAGGCTACTTCTGCTTATTGAGGGCTGCCTGCAATTTGACAGTTCGAGTCTCAGCAGGTTCAAGGTTGACTCAGCCTTCCATCCTTCTGAGGTGGGTAAAATGAGGACCCAGATTGTTGGGGGCAATATGCTGACTCTGTAAACTGCTTAGAGAGGGCTGTAAAGCACTGTGAAGCGGTATATAAGTCTAAGTGCTATTGCTATTGCTATTGCTATTGCTATTGCTATTGCTATTGCTATTGCTATTGCTATTGCTATTGCTATTGCTATTGCTATTGAAGATCAGTACACTTCTATCTGGGATGGTCATCCTCTTCCCCCAAGCATGCAGCTTCAGAAGCGATGGAGCAGTGAGAGAGGAAGGGGACACCCACCTAGCCAGCCAGATCAGCGAAATCAACCTTGGTGATCAATGTGGTGACAGATATTGCAGCCAGATTCCACTCACATCCAAAAAAAAAACCCCACTCTCTTCTAATATTATGACAATCTTTGACCATAAACACTGGCAGCATTTAAAACATCTCTTGGAATTTTTATTTAGACATGAATTTTCTTAAGCTCAGACTAAAACCACTGACCTCCTTATCTTTCTATCTGCATGGCTGCATTTAATCAAAAACATACCACAACTGTCAAAAATTCTAAGTCACAAATGACAGCTATCTTCTAGAATCTAGTCTGTAAAACAATTTGGTGAAGTCTTATTTGTCTTGCCCCTTTATCGTAACTTATCAACAGATTTTTTTAAAAATCATATTTTTCTTGCCCTTTTATCAACTTTTTATCAACATCAACCCAAGTTCTATTACTAAACCTTTCTAGGAGTTACTTTAGCAGTTTACTTAAAGACATAAGTTGTTTGCTCCATTGTAGTACATCAGATATATTGTTTTCAAACAAGAGATCACTTGAGGTACAAACTTCTTTTTCTTTTTAATTAAGTTTAAAGTACACAAAAAAATGAAAAAAGGCAGAAAAAACTAATTTCAAAAAATACCATATTTTTTGGAGTATAAGACGCACCAGAGTATAAGACGCAGCTTAGTTTTTGGAGAGGAAAATAGGAAAAAAAAATCTGCCTACCAGGTATTCATCTGGCTAGCGACCTTAGTCTGGTCAGCTTCAGCACATTAGTTTGCTGGTTTTTTATCCCCTGCTTAGGGATAAAAACAGCTTCTAAGGCACAGCTGAGAGGAAGCAGCAATGAGAAAAGCAGGCAAAGCACAGGGGGAGATTGCTTCACTTGGCTAGCGCCTAGTTAGGGCTGAAAAAAACTTCTAAAGAACAGCTGAGAGTCGGAGAAAAGCATGGAGATCGCTTCACTTGCTAGCGCCTCGTTAAAGCACAGCGGAGTCGAGGGAGCAGGCAAAGCTGGGATGATCACTTCATTCGCTAGCACCTCGCTAGCGCCTCATTAGGGCTGGAAAAATGCTTCAAAAAAGCTACATTCGGAATATAAGACGCACCCAAATTTTCAGCCTCTTTTGAGGGGGGGAGGTGCGTCTTATACTCCGAAAAATACAGTACTCAAAACAAACCACAAACAAAAGTAAAGAAAAAAGAAAGAAAGAACATAAAGAGGTTTTTTTCCCCTGTTTTCTTTGTCTGTGTAACCAATCTTGACTGCCAGGATTTTTTATTCAAGTGAAGATGGCGACATGTACAAAAAGAAGACCACTCCTGAAGAAGAACTATGGGACAAAATATGTAATATACGCTAAAGTGGGGGTCAATTTACATAATCCCAATTTAGCCGCTCTACTAAACTAATAAGCCTGAATATTAAGTAATCATTATAACCTATCATACCTTCCCCACATTCTCTACTTAAATTAAATGTTCTGATTGCACATAATGCAATGAATATCTTTACTGTAAGGATCATAATAGTGAAACTCATGGAACCAGTAATAGTTTATTTTGTATAATATGCGTGCCTCTGAATTTAAAATGAATGGAGCAATTGTCATTGCTCAAGAATTAAAGAGCAAGGGCAAAAATTAGCCCATAGTCAAGAGAGGGACATGCATGATTTCATTTCCAAATGTGTCCGTACATCCACAGTCTTATTAGTGGATGCTTTGCTGCAGAATGATTTTTTTTTACATTTGTGAGTTGCAGCAACCAATAGCAACCTTTATTACCATTTTCATATATTGCCTGATAATTGGCAACATGATGGCAATGAAATATGTAGAGGTCATCTACAACTTGGTTCAAAGGTTCTGTGCAAGTCTTCTTGTGTCCTCATGATACAATCTTCATCGTATCATGAGGACATGAAAACAATCTTCAACTTGCCCCTGGACCATAATTGTGACTATCTAATTACATATTTACCTGATTTGATGCCAAAGTGATTTTTCTATCGTCTGCTGACACACATACAATTTCTGGGGCTTTAGTAGTGATCATGGTGATGATGCAACAGGGCTTGGATATACCCAGGGGTGAAATCCAGCAGGTTCTGGAGAACCGGTAGCAGAAAGTTTGAGCAGTTCAGAGAACCGGTAGCGGAAAGTTTAAGCAGTTCAGAGAACCGGCAAATACCACCTCTGGATAGCCCCAGAGTAGGGTGGGAATGGAGATTTTGCAACATTCCTTTCCCCAGGAGTGGGGAGGGAATGGGGATTTTTCAGTATCCTTCCCCTGCCCCCCTACCAAGCCACACCATGCCCACCAAGCCACACCCACAGAACCGGTAGTAAAGACATTTAGATTTCACCACTGGATGTACCTAGCATCCACTAACTGCTTTCAGCTGTGTAGACACACCCATTTCCTGCCAGTTGTTTGAGCCATTTTGGCTTGAGCAGCAAGCGAAATCAGGTGCCAGACACTGGCTATAGCATTTTGCAAAGTGTTAACTAGGCATTATGTGGGCCCTTTATCTACATGGACATAGCAGCCTGGAGAAAGGCCACTACATATAACCTAATAACCCTGCCCCAGCTGACTGGAGGAATGCTAACTGAAGAAGGAAGAAATGGGAGAATGCCTTCCTGCTTCAAACTTCATCACTCCATTTGTAATTATATTTCTTCCCAAACTGGCAGGAGAAAGAGTGGATTAGCTTCTCCCCCACCCCACCCCCAGTTCTTCTTCCATGTTTTCCTTTTTCCCTGTTCCTCTTGCCATTTCTCTCTGCTTTGGAGAAGTAACAAGAGAAGAATGGACTGAAGGACAAATGGGGGAAGTGAAGTACTCACCTACATTCTACATTCCGTTATCTGGGAGCTACCCAGTAAAGCAACTCCCAGGGACTATGGGCTGAAGGCAATCTTGGGGAAGAGAGGCCCTGTCCTCTAAAGCAGGAAAAGAAAGTTGCCTAAACTGCTCACCCTCCACCAGGGCCGGATTTTCCTATAGGCTAACTAGGCTTCAGCCTAGGGCCTCAAGATCAAGAGGGGCCTACATTCAAATTGTTAGCAAAATTAAAATTACACTTTCACGATAGGTGAAAGGGCCTCATAAGTGGAATAGCCTAGGGCCTCTTTTCATCTAAATCCGGCCCTGCCCTCCACACACACAAACACACACACACACACACACACACACACACACACACACACAAAGATCAGGATTTGACCAAAAGCTAAACCCATTGGTCTGGGCATCTGTCAAAATGCACCTCTATCCTTCCCCAACTCACATTAAAGAGTTTGATCTATGTTCATCTCTGCCAGCAGGAAATCCACCAAACCACTTTCCTTAATTTGCCCTTCATTAAAACTGTGAGGCCTGCAACACCTGCTGGTTTTCTTTTTCAGACAGATTACAGCCTGGTGTTGAGACAGGACAAATGACATCAGCCTAATTTTTGTGCCACATCACAGACTAGAGGAAAACATGTTAAAGTGACTCTGGGGAAACATGAGGCATTCAAAGCAGCCAATCTTCTACTCAATGTGGTTCCTTTTACTCCCAGGTTCGGGGCATGAACTCAGCTTTGTAGCACAAAAGATAGACTGATGGGGTTGAACACAGCACCATCACCAAGTGCATCATAACTTGAGAAACATCTGTTCAAAATGTCCTGGACTATTGTGAAAATACATTGTGCACAATAGCCCTCAGCAGTTAGAATCATTATCTCTAACAGAGTGAATAGTATTACTTCAAGTAGAATTTCTTCCCATTAGAGGAAAAGGGGGGGGTAAGCGAGGATTTGATGGACAAATCCAGAGCTTCAGAGCTTCCATTTGTTATCTGGAGTTTAACTTTACGAAGGTTAACAGCAGTCAAGGCATTTCCACTGCCCTGTTTGCAGCTGTCAACCATGTTATAGAAAAAAAAACACCTTAAGGGTCTTATTTTCTATCTTCACATTAGTGCCAGCTCATGAACCGTCTCCTGGCTCCCAATGAGCAGACCACATGCTTACCCTCCAGTAAACATATAGGGGGAAAATGTTATTCACAGAACAATACTTCCTAAGGATAGTTCAACTCCATAACTACATTTTAATACATTTTCCATACTATCAAAATCACAGTACAGACATTTTATTTTACAGACATTGGCATGGGTGGTTAATATTTAGTTTAACAGTAGTTTAACAGTAGACAAAGTCTACTGTTCACTGGAAAAATTGGACGGTTCTGATGTCTTCTTTTCGTTACCTTGCTACTTCTCCACTACTTTCTACTTTTATCATCTGTAGCTATGATTGTAAGCTAAGGCTGATGACAACGTAGACAAATCGGTACCTCTGTGAAACTGAAAATGCTCACTTATCTATGTTCTGTTATAGAAAACTTTCACATGTACTGGTAGGGTAGTCTCTGTACTATGAATGGAGGATAGAACTCATAATACCAATTCTTGCATTATTATTTCTCTTGCTGTCATGCAAAATATTAAGCAATTGTCTGCTTCCATCACTTTCTATGGTTGCCACTCACAGCCACAACTAAATGAGTTTCTCATCTGAGCTTGACTTTCTTCTGTTTCTAGATCTTCTTCTAATACTTTCGGTTGTTCGAAGAATGTTATTATACCCCCTCCTCAGTTAATTTCACAACTAAATATACCTAGCTCCTTCAATCTCTGTTCATAGTTCCCACCTACCTTCTTGCTGTTACATCACGCTGTTGGTTCATATTTAATGAGATAAATTATTATTTCAATATCAGTTTTGGAAATCTCATTACCAAGTCAGGTAACCCTCACCCTTTACTGTTTCTGATTCACTGTTTCTGTTAAATTTAATGCTGTTTTCTTTCATGCTGTTAAACTTCATGCTGTTTTCATTCTCTACCTTATCAAATCAGTTTGAATTTTATTTCAAGATTATTAGTTATCCCTCCCAAGTATGCTTTATATGCCATTTTGACAAACATTCCACCCCTCTCTTTATTCTAATAGTTAACAAAATTATTAGTGAGGTTCTACATTTAGGCAAGAAAAACAAAATGCACAGGTACAGTATATGTGGTACCTTGCTCAATAGTAGTAACTGTGAGAGGGATCTTGGAGTCCTAGTAGACAACCATTTAGATATGAGCCAGCAGTGTGAAGCAGCAGCTGCCAAAAAAGCCAACATAGTTCTGGGCTGCATAAACAGAGGGATAGAATCAAGATCACGCGAAGTGTTAATACCACTTTATAATGCCTTGGCAAGACCACACTTGGAATATTGCATTCAGTTTTGGTTGCCATGATGTAAAAAAAGATGTGAAGACTCTAGAAAGACTGCAGAGAAGAGCAACAAAGATGATTAGGGTACTGGAGGCTAAAACATATGAAGAACGGTTGCAGGAACTGGGTATGTCTAGTTTAATGAAAAGAAGGACTGGGGGAGACATGATAGCAGTGTTCCAATATCTCAGGGGTTGCCACAAAAAGAGGGAGTCAAACTATTCTCCAAAGCACCTGAGAGCAGGACAAGAAGCAATAGGTGGAAACTAATCAAGGAGAGAAGCAATTTAGAACTAAGGAGAAATTTCCTGACAGAACAATTAATCAGTGGAACAACTTGCCTGCAGAAGTTGTGAATGTTCCAACACTGGAAATTTTTAAGAAGATGTTGGATAACCATTTGTCTGAAGTGGTGTAGTTTCAAAACAGGGGGTTGGACTAGAAGACCTCCAAGGTCCCTTCCAACTCTGTTATCCTATTCTATTCTAACTAAGGAAGGATATTAATCTGGAGGAGACTTAATAGAACAGAGATCAGGGGAAAGAGAAACATATAACAAAGGGACAACCATTTTTGCTTTTTAAAAAACAGTATAATTTTAAAAAGTGAAGCAAAATAAATCTGAATTTTGTCTTCTCTGTTCCTGTTCACTTTATTGAATTAAACAGACAGAATTAAACAGAGCAACACTCCCAAACACTCAAGACAGGTATGGTTTGCAGAGATGATCGTGCATATCAGATGGCTATCCCATTATCAAAGAGCCTATCACATCATTCAGTTTTTCCAACTAGCTTTGTCTACTTACGAAAGAAAATCTGAACAATATTTGAGCTTCTACAACATGGGTTCCCAACCTGGGATGCCTGCAGGGTGAGATGGAATTTCAAGGGGTTCAAAAAAGAGTGGTTTATGTCCCTTAGTGACAAGTCACAAATCACAATTAATTTTGTTGGGGTTGTGAACATTAATCAAACATTTTTCCAAGGGTGTGGGGCATAGAAAAGGTTGCGAACCATCCTTCTACAGAGTGAAAAAGTCTATCAAATCTCCAAACGGCCATGAAAATATTCTGAAGTGATTCAAAGGCATTTTATTTAACTCAGTGCCTCCAATCAATGCACAAATTCAATTTAAAGTCTGTGAAAGGGATAATTTGATTAAATCACATCCAAATCAAATAGCATCTTTGGAGCTGCATACGACCCTACTAAATAGACCTAAGAGTTGATCCAGCACAGGCTTCATCCTCTCCTCATCCTAAGAAGTCAATTCTGAGTTGAACTGATTTATAGTTTAACTTAACAGAGCATGCTCTAACCTTTGAGACTGAGGCTACTGGAATGTATACATGAGCCACATCTGGAGGAGTAGTGATTTTTCTGCTTCTTATAAAGAGGCATGGGATGGGGTGGTGGCTCAGTGGTTAAGATGCTAGGCTCGTGGGCTGGAAGACTAGTAGCCCAGGTTCAAGACCCAAGAACCACACAACAGGGTGAGCTCCGTCCTCACCCAACTCCTGCCAAGCTAGCAGTTCAAAAGCATGCAAATGCAAGTAGATAAATAGGTACCACTTTGATGGGAATGTCACAGCACTCCATGACATCATGCTGGCCACATGGAAATACCTTCAGACAGCAGTGGCTCAATGGCACCACACCTCCCCCTTCTCTCCCCCCCCCATAGTCAGCAATGACTAGTGGAGTAAAATCCACAGGGATTCCTTTGTAAGAGGCATATTGAGTAACATGAGCACCCTCATCTGTAAACTGATGTAAATTCTGGACCTGTCTTAATTTTAGTTTCTGTTATTTCTGAGACTTGGAAGACAGAATAACATTTGCACTTGTAATTAAGAAAGATAATAAAATATTGTATTGTTCTCCTCCTCTTCCTCCTCTTCTCTTCCCCTCGCTCTCTCTCTCTCTCTCTCTCTCTCTTTCTTTTAGAATTGACTCGTCATCCCCCAATTTTGTTTTTAATTATAGATTGTTCTTCCTTTTTTCCAAGGGTGGGGCAGTTTATAGAAAGACTGTCTTCTGAAGTGATGAGTTAGAGAATGAGGCAGGAGCCCTTGCCAAAGCATACCACGACTATTAATTCAAGCATGATGAAATTGTTCATTTTAACTATAATCATGTAATTCATCAAAATATTACTGGAGCATATCATTCTGTGCTATTACACTGATATAGCACCTTCTTCCACCTCTGCCAAAAGCAGGAAATGGCTTTTTCTATGCTTATCTACACAAAAGCAATTGAAATTGGGAGCTTATAACAATGAACAACAATTTCAAACATATTTTAAGGGTTTGTGTGCTGCTACTATTGCTGCTCGGCTGATTGTCCCTAATAACAAAATACTGGAGAACAAAACAAATTTCCACTTTTTAGGAAGGGGTATTGCAGCAGGGATACATATTCAAGGAGATTGTGAAATAGTAGCTGCAAATTCTAAAGTATAAGCTTGCTTACAGATGTTGAGTCCTGAAGAAGACTAGTTATATTGAAGTTAAACAGTGGCAGACTGCTCTTCTATAACACTGAAGAAAATAGTACATGTATGCACAAAGACAAATAAAAAAAAGAGGTACAGGTGGGACCACCTATATTTATACCTGCAAAAAAATTCTTCAAGGAAAATGACTGTGCAGTAAACTAACTTTCCAAGCTGTCCCACATTTCTATCATGAGAGAAGAAGACTTTCTGAGGATGTTACAGTTCTGAGAAGATAAGAACGGTCCCGCAGGGGACCTGCTTCATATCAATTGTAGAACAACTGGAAATTACCATTCATCATAAGGATGGAATAAATTACTTAGCAAACATATTCCCTGTATGCTTCTTTATTACTATGGTTTTTTTTATTTGTTTGTTAATATCCCACCGCTATTATTTTTACAGATAACCCAAGACAGTGAAATATTCAAAACACCTTCCTCCTCTTATTTTCCCCACAACAGCCCTGTGAGGTGAGTTGGGCTGAGAGAGTCTGCCTGGCCCAAGGTCACCCAGCCAGTTTCATGCCTAAAGCGGAACTATAACTCCCAATCTCCCACTTTCTAATCTGGCACCTTTGCCACCAGACCAAACTGGCTCTCTATTTGTTATATATAAAATATTTATAGTAATTTATTATTGTAATGGGTTCCGCAATCAGTCAAATGTTTTGGGATTGCACACAAGGGACCTATTACTATTGGTACAATCTTTGCTTCTTTTGCCACATTCACATTTTGATCTACTACTGCCTTCGATGTTAAGTTGGCATATGCATATTGAACTTCCAATATTCCGAGTCATTTTAGCATTGGTATTTGTTATTTCTGTTATTTCTGCTGTTTCTGCTAGTTTTTTGGAACTTAAAAGGTCCTTAAAAGGACCGTGGGGTTGTGTGTGAAGCCAGGAGATCCTCGCGGATGTCTGGCTACCAGTCCGTCTGTTACTCATTTAGCACCACCCAGGAGGCACGTGTGACTTAAGGATTGTCACGGACGCAAGTAAGTTCTTAGTCACATACTCCCCCCACACTTACGATGACAAGAAGCTCTCATTCAAGAGTATAGTAAGATCCTGTTAAATTCCTCTCTACCCATACATGGATACATTCCTGATCTCTTAAGATGCCGATTAAAGTCAAGAAATCCACCAATCTTGACAACGCGTAAATTGATGGCCGATCATCAGAACACCACACAAAAGTGGATGGAGGCGTGGAATAGCTGTTCCCCCCAAGGTGTCTCTGAGCATATCAGTCCTAGTAGTATACCTCCAGGATTTAGCCTACCCCGACACATATGGGTGACATATAATAGAATTAGAACAACTCATGGGGTATGTGCTGACTCCCTGTATAAATGGGGAAAGACACCTTCAGCACAATGTGATTGCGGGGCCCCTCGACAGACTATCCAGCACATAGTGAGGGAATGCCCTAACAGAAGGTATCCAGGAGATTCTAGGGACTTCCTCTGCATAACAACGGCAGCTACTGACTGGATCTCCAAACTCGACATTAAACTTTGAAATGTTATTTCTGTTTTCCTTTTAGGTTTTCTTACTGCTTTTTTATTGTTTTAATTGTTTTTAACCTGTAAAACTGAAGTGTTTTAATGCTGTGTGTGACCAGCCATACACTAAATAAATAAATTGCCACATTCAGCTTCTATTTGCAAGTCTTTGTATTTTGTCATTTTCTCCAGTTTTTTCTCTTCTCTTCCTCTGTCTTCAGGTACCACAATATCCACTATCCAGACTTTTTTGTCTTTCTTCTTAACAATTGTTAAGTCTGGAGTGTTATGTGGAAGGTCCTGGTCTGTTTAAATTCTAAGATCCCAAAGCATTTTAGCTTCTTCAAATTCTATTATTATCTGTTTTATTCATTAAACATGAAACTCAAGTCAGCTGAACATTTAAAATGTGTCACAAATACTACTGACGGGTGCTAATGGTTGATACGAATTGCTGCCAGCGTCCTAGGTATCAACCAAGTATCTTCGTAAAATATATGATGATCCGAGTAGCGCAGTTTTTTTCAGTTCCGCTGGTGTTAAAGCTGCAATTTCTTGATGTGTTTTGTAAAATACTTGGACATGGTACCAACTGCCCCGATGACAATGGGTATCACTGTTACATGTTTCATCCATAGCCGTGTAGTTTCGATGGCCAGGTCGCGATATTTCATAACTTTTTCCAGGTCCTTTTCTTCGACTCGGGCATCTCCCGTTACAGCGATATCAATAAACTGTATGCTTTGGCCCTTGACAACCATGATATCTGGTGTGTTATGTTCCAAATGACAATCTGTCTGTATTCGAAAGTCCCACAAGATCTTCACCATCTCATTTTCAGTAACTTTTCCCACTTTTTGCTCCCATGACTTTTCGGATACAGTATGTCATATTTTTTACATAATGACCAGTGGACTAATTTAGCAACTCAATCATTTTGGAATCCGTTTGCGCAATTTGCTTCACTCACATATTAAGTGTGAAACAGTTTCAACTTTGTCGTTGCAAAGTCAGCAGTTTGGATTGTCAGTGGATTTTTGCATCTTTGCTTTCATGGCATTAGTTTGTAGTGCTTGTTCTTGAGCAGCAACTATTAAACCTTCTGTTTCTTTCTTGATGGTTCCTCGCTTAAGCCAGGCCCATGTCAAGTTGTTATCACATTTTCCTTCAATGTTTTTCAAGTGCTGTCCATGCAGAGCTTTGGTTTTCCATCCATTTAATCTGTCATCCAACTGTTTTTCCTTATATTCTGCCTTTGTTTCTGTTGTTTTTATAATGTTCTCCATTTTCACAGCCTGCAGCAATCTTTTTCCACTTTTTCCACTTTATGTTCCCATGACTTTTCAGATACAGGTAAGTCATATTTTTTACATAATGACCAGTGGATTAATTTAGCAATTTGGTCATGATGATGACAATGACGATGACGATGATGATGATGATGATGATGATGATGATGATGATATTTGATTTCTATAGCCATCCCTTTCAACCAAGTGACTCTGGGCGGTTTAAAATTCCAAAATTCTAAAACAGTTAAAACAGAAGCTTTACTAATAGTAAAGCCAAGTTATAGGGCCACTACCATGTTCCAAGTCGCAGGCCCAAATTCATAGTCAAGTTTTTGGAGCGTGTCAGAAAAACTGACAAGTTGAGGCCATTCTAATCTCCAAAGGAAGAATATCCATAAGGCAGAGGCTACAGCAGGAAACAACAGTCTTCTAGTTTCCACCAATCAATACACTTTGGCTGGCAGGATCTGCAGCATGTTCAGTCTGCTGGATCTGATTTCTGGTAGAAACCAGTGGTGAAATCTAAAATTTGTTACTACCGGTTCTGTGGGTGTGGTTTGGTGGGGAGGTAATGTGACTGGGTGGGCGTGGCCATTTTTTTTTTTAACTTTTAAAACTATTTTTTCTACAACCTCTTTGGTGCAGAGGTTGTTAAAAAATGCTTTCAAAAGGCTCTGACAATCAGGCAACTCAGCTTGGATCGTCAGAGGCATTTAAAAGAAAAAAAAGGGGGTTTTTTCTTTTAAAAGCCTTTGATGATCCCAGCTGAGCCGCGTGATCATCAGAGGCTTTTTTTTTACTTTTAAAAGCATTTTTTCGGCTGAAGAGGTTGTAGAAAAAATGCTTTTAAAAGTAAAAAAAAAAAAAGCCTCTGATGATTGTGCAGCTCAGCTGGGCATGGGGGGAAGGCAGGGATTTTTGCTACCAGTTCTCCGAACCACCCGCCTCCATCGCTACCGAATTGGGCAATCCAGTCCGAATCGGGAGCATTTCACCCCTGGTAGAAAAATGGTCCTTTAGGTAACCCAATCCCAAGCCATGCAGGGCTTTAAAGGGGTCCACCATCTTGAATTGCATTTGGAAACACACTGGCAGCCAGTGCAGCTCATAGAGTAGTGGTGTTACATGTACCATATAGTCAGTACCATTTATTACCTGCCCAGCCACATTTTGTACTAGTTGAAGTTTCCACACACATTTTACCTATTTTACGGTCTCAACAGTTCTTGCTTACAGGTAAAGGGTATGTGTTTGCTATGGATTTTCCAATGCACCATTGTTACTGTTTTGTCATGCTGTTCTTTGTAGTTGGCCTGTGTGATCTCCTTGAAGCAGCTAAGTCGTTCACTGTTTCTTCAGCTTCTTGCAGAGGCAGCATTTGCTGTTTTCTCAATTTTGGCTTTGTATGCATTTGTTCTTAAGATTGGTTTTGTCTCTTTCTTCAACTTTTCAACTTTCCTGCTCTTAGCCATTGCCAAATCTTGTTGTTATCTCCTTTGCCTGTTTTTTTTTTTTTTTAAGTGCACTGGCTATGTTAATGCTTCACCTTGCCATGCCTCTTTTCTGTTCTTCATTGTGGCTTTCTTGTGGGCCAGTTTGGTCTTTCCAGTATACACTAGGCCTTCCTGGTATACTAGCTTCAGTGCATCTTCTTGACTGTCATTTTGGTATTCTTCCAATTTTTTTTTTCTTTCTTCTTCAACTGTCTGGTGTACTTGCAACATTTCACACACACCTATTTTTCTTGGTAAGTAGAGTCTATCAACTTTGCTGCATGCATGTAAGGTGTGTAAAGTTTCATTTTTCTGGTTTCCTAGCCAGGGCTTTTAATTTCGCTTTAGTCCAATCAACTATTCCAGCAGTGTATCTAATGACTAGAATCACCCAGGTGTTAGTTGCCTTGATGGTATTTCCACCTTTGAGTTTGGACATTAAAGTCTTTTTTACTCTTAGGATGTATTCACAACCAATTTCTTCAAGAGTTCAGTGTGCTTAATAGCAGCCTGATGATGCTTAGGTATTTGTAGTGATTGTCTTCATCCAGACTCTTGATGTTATTTCTACAGAGGCATCTTGATTCCTTCAGATTGCAGTATTTTCACCTGTTAATGCTGAAGATGGCACATTTGTCCAGTCCAAACTCCATTGCAATATCTTGGCTGTATGTACAGACACTGTTTCTATTTCAGATCAGGGGTGAAATGCTCCCGGTTCGGACCGGCTCGGGCAAGTAGGTAGCGATGGCGGCGGGCAGTTCAGAGAACCGGTAGCAAAAATCCCTGTCCCTGCCCCCCATGCCTATCTGAGCCGCGCGATCATCAGAGCCTTTTTTTTCTGTTAAATGTCTCTGACCAGCCAAGCTCTGACGATCCCAGCTGAGTTGCCTGCTAATCAGGCAACTCAGCTTGGATCGTCAGACCCATTTAAAAGAAAAAAAGTTTTTTTCCCCCCAAGCTCTGACGATCTCAGCCTGCTAATCGGTAGCAAAAATCCCTCCCCCTCCCCCCCTCAGCTTGCTTACCTTAGCTGCTGGTCACAACGCCTTCCTGTAATCCCTGCAATCCATTGCATCAGCAAGCAACTGAATCTCCTTGCCTGCAATCAAGCAGGCAGGGAGTTGTGGACTTCAACTCCCAGAATTCCTCAGCCAGAAAAGCAAAGCTGGCTGAGGAATTCTGGGAGTTGAAGTCCACAAGTCTTAAAGTTGCCAAGGTTGGAGACCCCTGTTCTATTGGGCAAGTTTTTTTCCCCTTTGGGAGCTTTAAAAAAATAGTTAATTGGGGGTTTTTTTAGTTGTTCTTTTTTTAGACCTAGCCATTTAAAGTTTAGGAAGTTCTAAATTTAGCTGCTTTTATATAAAAATAAAAATAAATAAAAATAAAATAATATTTGTGCAGCTTTCTGAGATTTAGTGTGTTTCTGTAGTGTTTCACTCTAACTACACAAACACACAAAATCTCATGAAGCTATATGTGGAATTTTGTGTGTGTAAAGTGTGAAAGTTGGTTTTTTTGGCTTTTTGTGGCTGTGTGAGGTTCCTGCTTGTTGCAGGGGCCATTTTGGGTCTAGCACAGCTGCTTTTACATTGTGGGTGAGCCAGTTGTGTTGTGTTGTGTTTTGTAGATTAAAAAAGGGCGAAGAAGTGACATTGACTTGGCCACGCCCACCTGACCAACAAGCCAAGCCCTCCCAGTCACCTTACCACCAAGCCCCACCCACTAATTAAGCCCCGCCCACAGAACCGGTAGCAAAAAAAATTAGATTTCACCCCTGTTTCAGATGGTATTTTTCTATACAGGTTCAGATCAACCATGTAACGGATATGGGTTAGCCTGCTAAATGTTTTTAATATTTGATAGCCACGGTTAATGATGTCGTATACAACTCACTAAAGGTTATGACTTTCATTAAATGTTTTAATTGAAAAGAATGCTATAAAACTCATTCTGATTTTGAGGTACCAGCAATCAAGCAGTAAACAATATGCCAATCAAAGAACTACCAACTCAGACAAACAACCGAACAGTAAACTATAACCTAATCAAGGAACTACCAAGAACAAAACAACAGTCCTGCCAACACTGATAGGCATTCCCCTCCTGCATTGGCTTTTCCCCAAAGATCTGAATATTCTTTGTTTTTCCTGGAATCCTAGAATTAGAATTAGAATTCTTTATTGGCCAAGTGTGATTAGACACACAAGGAATTTGTTTCCGGTGCATAAGCTCTCAGTGTACATACAACAATAGTGATAGATCATTATCATAGACAGTCAATATTAATCGGTGCCTGTCATCATTTCCCAACCTGATGTCCTCCAGATACATCAAGATGAGTAGCCTCAGATGACCCCAACATACAGTGGTGATGCTTCCTTGGAAAACAGACCCAGTGAGTTTGGAGGACACCAAGCTGAGGAAGACTAAAGTAGAATGAACTACCGGTAAATAGACAATGTTTTTTCTTGCTCATTTCCTGCCTGTGTGGTGGTGGGGATTTCCAGAAATCATGAAAAATCCTGATATAGAGGAAAAAACACTAATGATTTTTTTTCAGGGGTGATTGGGTTTGAGTCAGTGTTGACTCTTCATAACTGTTTGGATTAAGCCTTACAGGTGTTTTTTGCCAAGATTTCAGAAGTTGTTTGCCATTGCCTTCTTCCTAGGGCTGAGAGAGAGTGACTGGCCCAAGGTCACCCAGTTGGCTTTGTACCTAAGGTTGGATGAGAATTCATGGAATTCCGGTTTTACCCTGGTACTTTAACAACAGTGCACCAAAATTGCTTTTTAGCATCAGGCTTACAAAAGATACTGCAGAGAACCAAGTGCCAAACTGATAGAGAATGCTGCACTGAGGATCCGCAAAAGCCTTGCTTTTCAGCATTTGCAACAAGGGGTGTTTTTAGGAAACTTCAGAGGAAAGGCTTTCCTGAAGTTCTGAGCAAACTAGACTAAAGTGGAAAAGAAGTTAAGATGACAAAGACTGTGCAAGCAGATGAATGATTACCGGAGCAAAAATTGCTTCTACAATACATACTCCGGGGAAAGAAAAAAAACCCAGTAACAACAGTAGAATACTTGCAGGCAGCCACTATTCAAAGCCTGCTTGATGTGAAAGCAATTTCAGTAGTAGGAAAACAGCTATAACTCTTTTGTGAGATTACCAGAAAGAGTAATGAGAAAAGTGTTGTAGGTAGAAACTCCATTATATGAACCTCAATTATCCAACTCTTCTGATTATCAAAATTCTAGTTTTGTATCCTTCACTGATCAGATGAGCAGGGACACTGTGGACAGAATTTTCTGTTGCTATTTTACCTAGACAGCCCTATAAGATTATTGCTCGTTCTATTTCCAGTAGTTCTAAACTTGAGCGCTGCAATCATTTTTGCACAGATCCTTAGTCATCTCCCACTACAATCCTGAAATATCAAATCCCAAAAGGAAAAAGGAAAGGAAAACCTAAATGAAAGAAAGAATGAGAAAAATGCCACAGGAAGCTAAATAATAAACATCAAAAATCTTACAATATTAAATTAGGATTAAACCCCTAAGGCCTCCAGAGTAGCATTCCAGAAACGTCAGGCCCTCTGAAAATAGAGAGATTGTTCTGTCCACATAAGTAGAATTTCAATTTCAATTTCAAACCTTTATTGTCAATGCACAACATGTGTACAATGAGATGGGCTGAGCCTCCCTTAGTGCAACACCCCCCCCAATACAATACATCTTAATAACTCACAGTGAAAGAAAGAAAATCCCTAATCCAGTAAATCATACTAACAAACACACAATCCTCTATACATATATGTGCATAACATTACATTATAATATATTGCGCCAATATGAGCATGTTGCATGTTGCGCCGGCCCTGCAAGTCTATCATACTACATACTTATGATGTTATGTGGCATTCAGGAGTCTGACAGCCCACGGATAAAAGCTGTTTTTCAGCCTGTTCATATAACTATGTCCTAGCGATTTCATCTAGTGGTGTCAGGGGACAGCACATGATGTTTTGTGCCATGCTCATCACCCTTTGTAGTTGTCTTTCTATCCGTGGTTGTCAAGCCAACATACCATACCATAATGCAATCAGTGAGGACGCTTTCTATTGTGGACTGGTAAAAGGAGGTCATCAGTTGTTGTTCCACCTTGTTCTTCCGCAAGACCCTGAGGAAGTGGAGTCTCTGTTGGGCCCTCCTGGCCATCTGGATTGTGTTATTTTTCCAGGTGAGATCTTCGCTAAGATGAACTCCCAGGAATTTGAAGGAGGGGACTCTCTCCACACAGCCCCCCTCGATGTCAAGTGGGGCAGGTTCCTCTCTTTTCTTCCGGAAGTCTAGCACCATCTCCTTTGTCTTGCTGATGTTCAGATGCAAGTTGTTTTCTGAGCACTAGAAACTGCAACTGAGCAGTTGTTTTCTGTGGATAATTTTTGAATTGGAGATAAGATTGCTGGGATTTGGAGAGAGTCGGGAGATCAAAAAGATTATGGATGCTATTATTCCATTCCATCTGATCCCCAGACATGGTATCAGTTTTAGCCAATTAAAACATTGCTTCAAAATTACAGAGATGGAAAGGGCTATTTAGGCCATCCATTTTCAAGGCAAGAATCCAAAATAAAGTAGCAAATGTTTGTCAGATAATACCATTAGAGTCAAACATATTCAAAACCAATGATGGAGAAGGAACTGATCAGGTTTAAAAGTCTTCTACGGTTGCTTGAAAAGCTGGACCAGATTTCTGTAACTATATTTGCATAAACTATATTTGCATAAACTATATTTGCATAATCAAGGCCAGGGCTCCCAAGAACATCTTCTTCTGAGTCTAAAATGTCATTATCTATTTAGATGAGAAATTCTGCAAAGAGAAAAGAGAAAAAGCAGGGTGAATACTTGTCTTTGTACAAGAAGAAGTAATATGCATAAGTTTCATTTTACCTTGTTAAATTATTCACGTAAACGCCGATGCTTTAACTTCCTTCCTTCCTTCCTCCCCTCTTCCTTCCTCCCCCCTTCCTTCCTTCCTTCCTTCCTTCCTTCCTTCCTTCCTTCCTTCCATGGGATGTTCCCATTGCACAGCCATTTTCCTCCATTCAGAAAGTCCTGTTCAGTCATAAAAGCATCACAGTTCAGACTATCCTGCTCCACAATTTCCTTTCAATCTTATAGAAATGACTGACAAATCTACTCTGCATTCCTGAAGCTAAATAGTGGTAGTGGTGGAATGGTGGAAACAACTTCAACAACATTTCAGGATGATTTTTAATATCACCAAATGCACCTTGATATACCGTCTAACATATTTCTCTATCAAAATCACATTGTCTAGATCATTACACACCAGTGGTGAAATCCAATTTTTTTTACTACCGGTTCTGTGGGCGTGACTTGGTAGGCATGGTGTAGCTTGGTGGGCATGGCTTGGTGGGCATGGCAGGGGAAGGATACTGCAAAATCTCCATTCCCACCCCACTCCAGGGGAAGGATACTGCAAAATCCCCATTCCCTCTCCACTCCTGGGGGAAATATATTGCAAAATCTCCATTCTCTCCCCACTCTGGGGCCAATCAGAGGTGGTATTTGCTGGTTCTCCGAACTACTCAAAATTTCCACTACTGGTTCTCCGAACTGCTCAAAATTTCCACTACTGGTTCTCCAGAACCTGTCAGAACCTGCTGGATTTCACCCCTGACACACACACATTTAAATATTGCAAATGTCATGGCTCTAGGAATGGCTTGATAACTTGTATTAAGATCTCAGACTACATGAGAAATGATAGATAGATAGAATTCTTAATTGGCCAAGTGTGATTGGACACACAAGTAATTTGTCTTGGTGCATACTCTCTCAGTGTACATAAAGGAAAAGATACATTCATCAAGAATCATAAGGTACAACACTTAATGATAGTCATAGGGAACAAATAAGCAATCAAATCATATTCGCAAACAGTCAATATAAATTGTAAGGATACCAGCAACAAGGTTACAGTCATACAGTCATAAGTGGGAGGAGATGGGTGATAGGAACGATGAGAAGAGGAACGATGATACCACAATATTCAACTTTACCAATACAGAAGAAGCAATGGGATTCGTTCTTTTTTCCAATTCTGCTTTCTCCATGAGTTCAGGATAAAGTAGTAAATTATCTTAGTATGTGATATTTTATGGTCAATATTAAATAAGCTTAACAACGTTTATTCTTCTATTCTGTAAACATTTGAGAATAATTAAAAGCAAATCTCTATAAGCTGTTGGATATTGAGTATCTATAGCAGCATAATTTGCCTTTTATATTAACTTTTTTATTTGTCTGCATGGCAGTATTACTGCATCCTAGAACAACCCATTTGTGCAACAACAACAACAACAACACAGGAAGAACACACACATATACACACACTCCAAAAAATCAAAAAGTCCCAGAAATACAGTGATGGGTAGTTCAAGGTCCTCCCATACTTTGCTGGCTCTGACATGAAAATAGATTAGTGGATGAATGTTCCTCCATTTGCCAACCTTCATATATGCTTAATACCTACGCATTTGTTCAATGTGTAGAAGAAAGTAGGTTTGGATTTCTCAAATGATCCAGGACCCTAATTCAGGAACATTCTGAACTGTTTTTCAGAAGGTCTGGTGATTTTTACACTAACTAAATAATGGCCGCTTTGACTGGGGAGGGGCTCTCAGGACTAATCTAAAGAAAAGAAGAATTAGGGCTGACATGATAGCAGTATTCCAATATTTGAAGGGCTGACACAAAGAAGAGGGGGTCAAATTATCCTACAAAGCACCAGAAGGCAAGACAAGAAACAATGGATGGAAACTAATCAAAGAGAGAAGCCACCTGGAATTAAGGAGAAACTTCCTAACAGTGAGGATAATTAACCAGTGGAACAGCTTGCCTTCAGAGGGTGTTTCATCATTGGAGGTTTTTAAGAAGAGACTGGAGAGTCACTTATCTGAAATCGTATAGGTTTTCCTGCTTGAGCAGGGGGCTGGATTAGAAGACCTCCAAGGTCCCTTCCAGCTCCATTCTATTCTAAAAAGGCTCTCTTAAGCTTAGTCTTCAAAACTGATTTCTTTCTCTTTTTTTAGGGAGGTACTGGAGACTCTGTAGGATTGTGGCATTAAATACAAAGTTCTGCTCCCTCACAAATGGCATCGCTCCCTATTTATCATTTGGACATCTTCAGAATGCATGACTGGCAGCTTGTGCACATTTCAATGGTCAAAATATCTCCTTGGCTTGCAGCCAAAAGAATCCATAGTAGTGATAGAAAGCATTTTCTCCGTGGGGAAGGGGGGATTTCCATTTTCCAAATAAAGAACATCCTTAGATTCCATCTCATTCTTCCAAATGGACGAAGGTGAAATGTTAGCAATACATATTTGTTTAAATGTCCCGTGCAATACTTTGACACAAGAAAGGAGAGTAGTCTCTAATCCTTTCCTAATCAGCACTTTCATGTTTATTTCAAAGAAGCCTCTTCCATTCAAATAAGCATGTAACATTTAACATCATGTGCCTAGTTTACAATTTAAACTTGACTACTTCTTGTTTCAATCAAGTTTTAATACATTCTCGTGTCACAAACAAAGGCCATTGGTATTATTATAAGAATTTCCCTTACTTTTTATCTTCTGAAGCCCACCCAATCTGCTCTAGAAAGTTTCTTGGTAGATTGAAGGGAAAACACAGAATGCTTTGGGGAATCCATTCTGCTAGCTATGTTCACTTCACGGATGAACAGTCTTAGTGGGATATAATCCACTGTTGAGCAATTGTTCCTGAAATCAGTCTAGTGAATTATGTTGGTATAACATCAAAGACATGCCCAAGTGTTGCCTGTAGAACTGATCTTGAACTGCAAGATTCAAGTTAAACTAAAGAAGAGGAAAATCAACCAGTTTCTACAATATGATCAGCATTTGAGTTTGTTAGGGATATTGGTGTTGTGTTACCAACCAGCAGAGTAAATGCACAAGGAAACGTTGCTGAGAGCAATGAATAAGAGTTATGCAAACTGGTTTATCAAAAGCTTACTTTATAGTAGAAAAACAGTCTCATAGTCTTTAAACAAATTCCAAGTCTTTGCCATTTAAATCAGTCCAGTAGTTACAGAATCTTCTTACCCAACAAACAGTAGTTGGTTAGAATATCAAACTCACTCTGGTTCACAAACCATGATGATAGCAGATAGCAACTCCTCACTATGGCAGCATATCATACTCTGGTAGCATATCACATCAGCTTCATACACAATGGCAGCATATCATAGCAGCAACTGAACACGTTGCAATACCTTGCTTAAATACTCTCACAACCAGTCATTACCTAATTACAGCATGACTCAGCATTAAAGCCTTAAAGTTACACAATAGATATTTATATTAAAGTCACAGAACACATATATTGCCTGGACAACTTGTTAGGCTCAAACCATATCCTAACAGAGTTGAAGCCCTGGACCTCATTTATAGAGAACTAGAGGAGCTACGGAATGAATTTAAAGAGGTTGTTAAGCATGAATGTTAAAAGAGACTGCTTAAGAAAAGAAACAGAAGAAAGCAAACTCGATATCAGAATAAACCTTGGAAATTGCCAAGAAGGGAAGAGAAGCCAAGAGAGACAAAACTCTCAGGAAAGAATTTGTGAAAGCCTTTCAGAGTTAGGAGAGACATAGAGAAACAAGGAAAGTCTTCCAAAAGTTCTCTAAATTCAGAAGGAGGTGCCAACCTCACATTTGTATGTAAAAAGATGCCAACTGATTCAAATAAGATTAAAGGAAGATAGACAGGGCATCCTGAAATGCTGTACAGAGGAAGATGATCAGCAGCTGCTACATGAACAGTGATAATTCACTGGAGTGATAATTCATGGGGTCAATCTTTGCAGAAGCAATCACTACAAAAATGTATATTACGTTGCTCAGAGGATGCTGGAGGGAAGCCTTTCAAAAGATGCATTGCTGCTCCGGGTAGAAAGGGGCATGGAAGAACTCCATGGACAATTTCAGTAATTGCACGAAGAATAACAATTGCTAATTGGGGGAATAACTGTGATCCAATCCTAATTCAGAAAATAGGATATTTCCTCTTGTTCTTCATGCTGCACCTTTATTTAATATTGCTAAAGCCTGCATCACAGTGCGCTTAACCTTAGAGCAAGGGTTTCCAAGCCCCAGTCTGTGGACTGGCACCAGGCCATAGCATGCCAGAAACCTGGCCACACAAACAAGTGAAGCTCCATCTGTGGGATGCAGACATCAGCAAAACCATACCCTCTCTGGTCTGTGGAAAAACCTCTCTCTGATTAACCCGTATATGGTGCCCAAAAGGTTAGGGGTCGCTGCCTTAAAGAGACTAGGAGAAAGAGAATTTCATCCTGGTATTTAGGGGATATTTTTGATGTAATCCATCTTTTTCCTGACAATACTTTGGAAATCAGCTGCACTTTCCATGTAATATTGCAGTTATGATTCACTGACATTATGGTGAAAACAGTCAACTGTTTTAAAAAGTTACTCATTTTATTCTGTTTTTCACTTGAGCAATGTACATCTGGTCATTTTAGTTTAGGTCTTATGTTTCCTATTAAAATCCAGGAAGAAGGAGAATTCTCTAATTTACATATACTAAATACATAAATTCCTAAATTCTCATCAACAGAGTCTCAGAAATATCTGAAAAATATGGCTTGAAACTTAAAACCTCAAAAACCAAGATCATGGTCATGGTCATCAGCAAACAAGCCATTAATTTACCACTGATAAATTTGGAAGGAATACCATTAGAAAAAGTTGAAATGATCACGTACCTCGGTTTTAATTTACATGAAAGATGGGACATGATCAGTGAAGTAAAGACAAGGATAGAGAAAGCTCGAACAGCATTCTTCAAAATGAAAAAGGTCTTCTGCAGTCACAACATAAGCCTAAAACTGAAAATCAGGCTTGTCAGATGTTACATCTTTTCTATCCTGCTCTATGGAGTAGAGAGTTGGTCCCTGACAGAAAAGCATTTGAAGAAACTAGAAGCATTTGAAATGTGGATTTACAGACGATTGTTACGTATAAACTGGGTTAACAAAATCACAAATGAGGAGGTGATAAGCCACCTGGGAAAGCAAAGGGAAATAATTAAAGCCATGAAAAAGTGAAAGTTAGAATATTTTGGACATGTGATGCGACACCCAGAAAAATACGGCATATCACTTAATCTTCCAAGGAAAGATTGAAGGCAAACGAGGTCCAGGCAGAAAAAGAACACCATGGCTTCAAAATCTAAGGGACTGGTTTGGACAAAACTCAGCAGCACTTTTTCATACGGCTGTTGACAAAAATAGGATTGCCAACAAGATCATCAACGTCCAATGACAGATATGGCACAAGAAGAAGAAATACATAGGATTTGTTGTTTGTTTGTTTGTTTGTTTGTTGAATTCATACTCTGTCATAATCAATGAACTCTCAGTGGCTTTCACTGAATACAATCAAATAATAATTTAAACATCTATGCAAAATGCCAAAACAAATCGCAGTACATAAAAGGGAAAGACATAATAAAAATAATACACAAACAAAGTCAACAAAATATTAAAAGTGTTATCCAGAATAATTCTGATTTTAATAGCTTCCTAAAGGCCAATAGGGAGCGTCACTCAATTGTGTGAATCTGATACAATATAAAACTGATATACTGATACGATATAAAACCCAGGTTTACAATTTCATTGAAAGCTAGATCTGATTATATTTAAAGCATTCACAATTCAATTCTGTCCTCAAATGCAAGTGGGCATTATTCCAAAGTAAATAAATATAGGATTATATATTTGACTGTGATCCTATATACTTTTATCAGGAAGTACGTCTCAAAAAGAGCCACTTATTTCTATGCATGCCTAAAATGAATTTGTGAACAGAATCTCTCAAAGGAAAGACTATCGGCGTATAACAAAACATAATGTAAATCCTATTTCTTTAATAATATTCCTGCATTCTGAAATCAAAACTGATTCATCATCCATTTGAACTCAGGCTACCTACTTTAGGCTCACAGAGTTGATAACAATCACAAAATGCAATTTGTCTTCATAAATGTATTATTATTTAATCATATGAAAGTTTGGTTCTATCTTGGGCAAATATTTATAGTAGCTTTAATACACAGGAGCCATTCCTGACAGATATGATGAAACAGATTTATCACTCTTGACAAATTATATTGCAAAATGTCTTCTCTTGACTGCCCACAGAAGAAAAGGCACGAAGGAATTCAACAGGAATGTCACCTGTGATTCTTTTGTTTTTTAACCTTTTACCGTGGCAATCAAAAATCCCTTTTGGTAGGAACTCTGCCACAGTTAGTCTGGGAACTGGTTATAAGGGTAATTGTGTGAATGAAGAAAACCTGTAGCCCTTTAAATCAAACTAAGTAGTGTTTTATTAAAGTGCCCAGCAAATCAATCTAAATCCAAGGATAATAAAGCTCTAATCAGGTAGTAGAAAAAAAAATAATAGGTTGTCATGCATGAGGAAAAATAGGCAATCATGGAATGTTTTCTTTAATTAGGTCATGTAAAGTGGAGAGATTGAGTAGGAACTGGCAAGACATTCATCATGGGCAAGGTGGGAAATTATTTAGATTACAGATGAAAGAAAATTGAATGTGATACTCTAAGATTTGATTGGACAGAAAATTAAAGATTTGTCTCTCCCCCCCTCCTCCCCCATTATTCATATCCCTTGCTTTTGGTACTTATTGACAGGTTGTTCAACAAAATGATTCCAATCTCATTTTTGGATGTCTCACAGTGTCATACAGTACTTACTGCACGTCCTAGCCTGAGTTTATTTAATCTTGCTAGATCCAGAAAAGGCCATCTATTCCAGTCTCCTTCTTCCAATAGTTGCCCTCCAGGGGCCTTGGGAAAGTCACTAGTAGGCTGTAAAGAAGGTGACAACTTTCTTTTGTTGTTTGCCTCTAGCTATCATGCTACTGTAGCATCCTGCCTCTGAACAAGAGCCATGGTGCCACAGTGGTTAGAATGCAATATTGCATTCTGCCAACTGCCAGCAGTTCGATTCTCATCGGCTCAAGGTTGACTCAGCCTTCCATCCTTCTCAGGTGGGTAAAACGAGGACCCAAATTGTTAGGGGCAATATGCTGACTCTGTAACCCACTTAGAGAGGGCTGTAAAGCACTGTGGAGTTGTATATAAGTCTAAGTGTTATTGCTAGTGCTATTGCTATCCACTGCATTACTATTTTGAATACCCATGAACTGCCTTTCATCATGAATTAATCTAAGCCAATGATCTTCACCACAATATTATTATTATTATTTATTAAATTTATATACCACCCTACTCCCGAAGGACTCAGGGTGGTGAACAGCCAAAAGATAAAATACACATAGTTCAAATGTTAAAAAGCCATTTAAAATACATTAAATACTTTGGCCCAAAACAAATTTAAAACACCCCAATTTATAAGACAAATTTAAAAAGCAATTTAAAAGGGAAGTTAGGCCAGGCCAGCCTGCTGGAATAAAAATGTTTTGAGGGCACGGCGGAAAGTGCGCAGATCCGGATCCTCCGTATCTCTGGGGGAAGCTCGTTCAAGATGGCAGGTGCCCCCACAGAGAAGGCTCTCCCCCTGGGGGCCGCCAGTCAACATTGTTTGACCGATGGCACCCTGAGAAGCCCCTCTCTATGGGAGCGTACTGGTCGGTGAGAGGCTACTGGTGGCAGAAGGTGATCTCGTAGATACCCTGGTCCTAAGCCATGGAGCGCTCTAAACATGGTAACCAAAACCTTGAAGCGCACCCGGAAGACCACCGGGAGCCAGTGCAGCTCACGCAGGAGGGGAGTCACATGGGAATGCCACGTCGCTCCCATAACCACCCGCGCGGCCGCATATTTTTCAAATATATATTAACAAAGCAACACATAGAACAAAACCTTCTACCAATCAGTTTGGTTAAGAGCCTTGTATTAAAGTGCTTGAAGAGAAAGAGAAAATCTCTAATAGCACTATTCAATCCATATATATATATATATATATATATATATATATATATATATATATATATATACACACACACACACACACACACACACACACACACAGTAATATTCAGTCCTCTTGGGTCCCCTTTATCTCTTTCTTATTCTAAAAGTGCCCAAATGATGTAGGCTTTTCTCAATACATTTGGGTTCTTTGAACCACCTGCTGTAGTTGTTATTATTTTTTCCAATGACACCTTGGCATTAAGCACAATTCAAGGTGTTGGTTATTATCTTTAAAGCCCTACATGGCTCAGGGCCAGGTTATCTTTGAGACCGCCTTCTACCACATAGTTCCCAGTGACCGGTAAGATCCCACAGAGTTGGTCTCCTCCGGGTCCCGTCAGCTAAACAATGCCAGCTGGCGGACCCGCGGGGGAGGGCCTTCTCTGTGGCTGCCCCAGCTCTCTGGAACCAGTTAGATCCGGACCATCCCCACCCTATTGACCTTCTGAAAAGCGGTGAAGACCTGGCTTTTCCGGCAGGCCTGGGGCCGTTGATCTCGCTGTTGCGATCTGGTGAGATCTGGCCATGAATGGTGTGAATGTTTTAATTGTTTTAATTGTTTTTAATGTTTTAATTTTTAATGTTTTTCTATATCGTTTTTAAATGCATTGTAAGCCGCCTTGAGTCTTCGGAGAAAGGCAGCATACAAGTTGAACAAATAAATAAATAAACCTCATATTGCATTTAAAAGGTAAAAGTAAAGGTTTCCCCTGTCCAGTCGTGTCCAACTCTAGGGGTGGTGCTCACCTCCCTTTTCCTAGCCAAGGGAGCCAGCACTGTCTGAAAACATTTCCATAGCCATATGACCAGCATGACTATATGCTGAGGCACATGGAACACTGTTATCCTCCCACCAAAATGGTATCTATTCATGAATAGATAGCACATTTGTGTGCTTTCAAATTGCTAGATGGACAGGAGCTATGGATCATACCTTGTCGCACAACGCTCTGGTCTTGAATTTGGACTGTCAGCTTTCCATCTGATAAGCTCAGGATCTTTAATGGCTAAGCCATCACGCCCTTATTACATTCAAACACATGATAATGTGTTAATGTCCTCAGCAAATAATTGCATTTGATTTCCTCATCATCAGTTTAGTCCTTTTGTCATATATAATTTTCTTGCTATTCCAATAATTAATTATACCCTTGAACTTCTCACCTTTTTTTGCTGATCCATTAAGGGCATTGGATCGTCGAACCATTTGAGGGGATTCCATATGAAGAGTTTTGCTGTACCTAAATTGCCCCTTCTTCAGACATTGGAGCAGCTGTTTCAAGGACCTTCCCTATCCAGCTCATCTCTACATGTGAATGCATGCAGAACTCCTTCATGTCACTTGCAGACCCAGCAGAAAAGCTATCTGTGCACATATGGGCAGATAGGAAGGTTCCCTGAGCAGGTATTCCGAGCATCCAAAACAGCCATGCTAAACCCTGTTGAAAAGGGGCTCTATGGTTGTGCCAAAATATTTAGCAGACTTCTCCTTTGAATGCTTTGCACAAAGTCACATTTTCTACCAACACCCTTACCTCTACAAGCTTCTTGAAGTCAGAGGTTACTTCTTGAAGTAACTGGAACTTCATGATGCTCCCTTGTAATGTTGCAACTGTTACAGAGTTCCCATTTCTAAAATTACAGACATTTTTTCATTGGTTTTCCATTCTCATAGAAATTGTGGTTTTGCTTGTTTTGTAGCTATCGTTTTTGAACAGGGACCAATTATATATAAAACCACCTACATATATAACCAGAACATGTTTGGAATTATGCTACCTCTTACACAGCTAGGCTTACACTATAAACTAGTAACTGTACATAGCAGCATTCCACTCTTCTTATTTTCCAAATGTGCTTTATTACTTCCTATGCACATGATCCTTGAGAATGGGAAAGTGGAGTACCAACAATCCTGGAGGGTACCAGGTTGCTAATATGTAGACATAACTAGTATAATTGCTGCACTTATTATTTTTAGTCATAAATAAACCTAACTGTTGCACTTATTATTGTAATCTGGGGAAGGGAGCTTGCATTGTTGATGAAAATCTGCCTAGTAATTATTTGTTTGTTCATTCATTCATGGATGCAATTTATGCGGCCACCTAACTCGCAAACTTTAAAAAAGCGGTACTTCAAGATTTCCATAAATAAGAATTAACACCTGTTGTTTCACTTTAAGACAAAATCATTCTGACTACAATATTATAGAATAGTTCTGCATGAAAATCCTACTACTGGACAACATTTCAGAATCATGCTCCCATTGACATTTTATTGAACTGCAAAGAAACAATAATTTAACACGCATTTGCAAAACATTTATGGTGATCATGTAGCTCTTTCAGAAGTTTCTGTAAACTGTCTTCCCCACCAATTCGTCTGAGATTCATATTTCATCTCAAAGTCTAGCTGGTTGGCAGCACAACAACATATATGGAGATTTCTTTGATTTAGTGGTTCACAGATCTTTAAAAAAAAAGTTACTTTCACCTCTGAGTCTACCACTCATGAAGAACCAGCCTACAAATCACTTGTCAAGAACTTTGATCTACCTAGTTTCAGGTGGTTTCCCCTCTGTCTATTATTTCTGCCAAGAGACCCGTGAAAATTAAATACAGACCTCATCAATGCTTGAGTGACCTGGTGCTCCATCATAACAGCAGTGTAATAGCAATAAATCATTTCAACTTTAATCTATTGTTATTGATGAATGTACAATTATTTGTCATCTAATATGCTGAAAATGATGACCAAAGAAATAGATCAACTTTTTTTTCCAGCTTCCAAGTACGGCATTGATGGATTGTATCCCTAAGCTGTTATTACACTTATAATGTGCTCTTCTGTTGTGACAGCACAGCTAGTTTTTTAATCATTCCATAGTAATCAACTTAAGACAACATAGCAAGACTCATAACTCATGTTCTTTTCATTTTTGGCAGTGATGGGAAATGAAAGTGTATACTTTTGAAATAATTCTTACCTGACTAAAACGAAGATTGCTTTAAAATTCTAAATAAACAGTTGCTTATTGAACTGGAACTGAAAAGTGACATATTAAAATGTCTGTTTCTAAAGAAAATAATAATAATACAGCCTTGATTGAAATTAAGATTCTGTTAAAAAAAAAAAGAAGAAGAAACTTTCTTCCTTTCCTTTCCAAGCAATTCAGTGTGAATTAAAGCACGAGTGCCTGTTGGTTTAGCTGGCCAAGTAAAACTGTGCATTTTGTGATTGCAGCATACAAATGCTGTAACATTTTGAAGTGCAGAATTTTGTCTCTTGATCATATCAGAATTTGATGACTTGACAAGGGGTTTAGACATACTTTTAGAATGGATATGGCAAGTGATTTACTCCACGGTGAATTAATTATCACCTGAGGAACCAGAATACACCAAATACCCTTTTTGAAAAATGGATGTGGGGCAGCGGTGAAATCCACTTACCTTTGCTACTGGTTTGGGAATGGGAGTGCACGCGCCTCTTCTGCACATGCACAGAGGGTCAAAAATGGGATGTAATGACATCCCAGTGGGTGGGCAGAGCATCCCACTGCCAACGCTACCGGTTCCAGCGATCTGAACAGATCTGGCTGAATTTCACCACTGATGTGGTGGTCTAAATTCTCCAGTTATCTTCCTACTGCAGCCTTAGTTTGATTGCCAATGCTGCTCCTGAAGATCCCCCACCATTCTGAAATAGCATGGCATGTGGTAATGCGGAATTGTGGCTATGGGTAAATGAAAAGCATGAGGTGCCTCATGAAGTGTTGTTCATGGCAATGTTAGAAGGCCATCTTCATCACTGCAGCACTAGGTAGAGTGCCAGAGTTCATGGTAGCTCGCTCTTCACCTGTCACTATACTTCAAAACTTTCAGCCCTCCTCCCATCTCCAATTGAGTGGGACATATATGATGGTGGTGCAGCAGGGAGAAATGAAATGAGAAACATGAAAATTCTGTCCCCTTCATCACTATCTTCAGTGGTATCAGGACATTACTAAAATCATATATGGCTCCAGTCCTGTAACAGCAATCCAATGATAACATATTGCAATCTCCAGTAGTTCTGATGGCCCAGTTCTGTATTCTTGAATATGGCTCTTATTGAATTCAAGGTAAGTTTTAAAAGACCATTAAGTCTTTTAAAACTTACCTTACTTTTAATGGTAGACCACTTAGCCTACTGGATGAAAATAGTTAAATAAAGTTTAGATAGCGATATGGATAGAGTAAGTAGGTATAATCAAGTTGCTAGCTAAATCATCTTAAATTTGGGGTTTTGGTGGGTAGAGGAAACGTTCTGTTTCTTTCTCTAAATCAAATGTACTTGTTTCTCCAAGGAAAAGCAAAGCTTTATTGAGCAAAAATAAGTTTTGCTCTTGACTTACATAGCTCTGCTCTGGATTCTACTGTGTATCTTAATCCTGCTAAAGTAATAGAATGTTAGTACTATTAATATTCTGCTTTTAAAGATACTAATCCAACCAAGGCAATTAAAAGTAAAAGTATTAATAAAATTGAAATGCATTAATAAAGCAATCATGTGCCTTCCCAAGAAGAGCTGAAGTCACTTGATCCTGAAGAGAGGGGAAAAAACCGGGTGAGACACAATGTTATACTTCTTTCTCAGTTTTCCAATTTATGTTAGCTTTTAATGAAGAGGAGAAATACAACTAGGGAGCCTTTGAGGTGTTTTGCAACTTACCAAAGAAAGGTCCCCTGCTTGCATCCCCCAATAAGGAAGACATCTCCAAATTGCCACAAAGAATACAGGGGATCCTAAGGAACTCATAACAGGTTGTGACAACTTCTATTAGCAAGTCTATATCTAGACACATTTCTCAGGGACCACACAACTACCTCGGTTTCTTTAAAGAGGCACCAACAGATTCAGCCAACATATTGGACATTGTCCATTTCTGACCAAAATGCCCGAACATCACTTGTTATAATCAAAACCTTCCAAGCTCATCTCAACATTGTCCTTTATCACGATCTCATTATTAATATTACTTTCCTCATTAGTTCTCTGAATACTTATGGGATATGCCTCCCCTCCTAGCACTTCTATAAGGCCTACATTCTTCCCAACTTTCCTGTGTGAAACAGAGAAAAGCCACCAAAAATATTAGTAGAAAGTCTGTAGCCATGGCTGGCTTTGATTTTGCAGCAAAAATTTGTTAGATAAGTATCCATTGATGCTAGAGTGAATCTGATGCTTCTTAGGTTAGACTACAAACAAAACAAGTTATCAACAATAACCAATACTAATAAGTTTGTACATGATCAAGGAGACTCAAACCTCTGGATGATATTATTCCAAAGGGCAGCAGCCATGAAAGAGAAGGCACACCATCCATGTCTCATCAGATGAAGGTTTCTCCAAAGCCAATTGATGGTATCATTAAATAGGAGACATTCATTATCATCATAAGCTCTCTCCAACCATGGGCCATCCTTAGTGACAAATGAAAATCATATAAAATAGGAAACATCTATCTAGTGACAGGCATAATGGTGACCATAAGAAACCATGACTTCACGTTCATAATGATATCACCATGCAAATATTACCTTTGTGTACTTCTATCATGATGTTTAATGCTAGTACAATCACTGTGGCATTTGTGTCATGACATCATGAGCTGAATTAAAACTTCACAGGAGTTTGAACTATTTTCAGTGATTTAGTGGTTTACGGTTTGACAAAGCTCATCTCCAGCTTCCCAGTTCCAATTGCTATAAAATTCCTTATCTATAAATGTCATAATTTTTTCTTACTGTATTGTACTTCATATTGGTTAATATTGTATTTTAAAATTCTATTTTTATGCACCTATACTCCTAAAAATATTTACCTGGGAATAAGTCTCTTAACTTAGTGGTATTTCCTTCTGAATAAGCGTATTTAAGTTTTTGTTCTCCATCATAACCAAAGAAAGCCAATTTTGTTTCATTGACCTAAATGTCAAAGTTCCAATTGATTTCAGAGGAACTAGCTGTCACCTAAAATGTTTAACTACAACATGGGATTTGCCAATATGTGGAAAAATAATTTATTTTTAAAATGCACAATAATGAAGCCAGCATGTAGATATAAAGTTATAAAACAAATCTGATAGTTACATGATTTCAGCATTGACTATCCCTTTATCGCAATTACTGCGAGTTCAATTCTCACCAGGCTCAAGGTTGACTCAGCCTTCCATCCTTTCTAAGGTGGGTAAAATGAGGACCCGGTTTGTGGGGGCAATAAGCTGACTTTGTATAAAATATACAAAAGTATGAAGGCTATTGCTTAACGCATTGTAAGCCGCCCTGAGTCTCCTGAGAAGGGCGGCATATAAAAATAAATTTTAAAAAAAATAAAATAAAAATAAATCTGTGAGAACCACCAAAATCTTGATCCTTACATCAGCTCTATAAAGGAGGCCAAAGTTATTTCTCTTCTTCTTGTTGTGCCATATCTGTCATTGGACGTTGGCAATCAGGTTGGTGATCCTACTTTTATCAACACCCGCACGAAAAAGTGCTGTTGAGTTTTGTCCAAACCAGTCCCTTAGATTTTGAAGCCATGATGTTCTTCTTCTGCCTGGACCTCATTTGCCTTCGATCTTTCCTAGTTATTATTTTAATATTATATATTAAATATAATATAATATAAATATGTTAAAATTATTTAGAATGACAATATTTGTTAGCAACAAAAATGCTAAACATTCAGTTTAGCACATGACAGCTTTGCCTTCATCTTTGTGATAGCAAAGCAGTAGCAGAACTTTATATATTCATCAGGCATTCACCTTATTTGTTTTTCTAGACAATTTATTTTGGAAAGTTATGAATATTGCTAAGAACATGCTTAGAGTTCCCTAGACTATAACCATCATTATCAGTTACCCTTAAGGGCAATCTTTCTTCTTCTTCTTCTTCGTAAAATCATGATCCATTTGATATCCCAAAAACAGCAGCATTAATTTTAATTTGTCACATTGTAGGGTGTAAATTGAGTAAATGTTAATAGCATTCTTCTTGAGTAATCAGTTCTACATGATTAACCTAAAAATTGCCAAAATGTTGTTTACCATTCATTTGTTTCTGAGGGGGGGGAAATGGCATGAGGAGTCAGACAGAGCTCTATTAATTTACTTTCTGATCTGTATTAAAACTTGCCACAATGATTCATAATCATTTCACTCCATATTTATTCTGACAAACCACTCCGGGTGCTGCTCGGAGTGAAAATATTGCTTCACTGACAACAACACTGATCTTATTTGTTTTCAAATGTTGCATGAATGTAAAGTTTAATCTTATATTAGCGTAGGTTTATTTCTTTAAAAAGGTAGATTTTTTCAGGATGACTCCTGTTATTTTTATATATTTATTTAATCTCAAAACATCTAGCTTGTGGTCTTTACTACCATCTAGTGGAGAAAGAGAGACAAAACAGGAATAAATAAGATCAAATTCATGGAAAAGAAAGAAATTGAAAAATAAAAGGACAAGGAATGTTGGCCATCTCAAGCAGAAAGATTAAGGAATGTCTTTCTATCTGTCTTTCTTTTTATCTATCTGTCTTTCTATCTGTCTTTCTATCTATCTTTCTATCTGCCTGCCTGCCTGCCTGCCTATCTATCTATCTATCTATCTATCTATCTATCTATCTATCTATCCTATTTTTAGGATTAAGGCAATATATCAGTTTGTCATGATGTTCATGAAGAATTCAGAATAACAGAATTGGACAGGACCTTGGAGGTCTTGTAGTCCAACCCCTGCTCAAGCAGGAAACCCTATACCCGTGATGGCGAACCTGTGGCACGTGTGCCACAGGTGGCACACAGAGCCATATCTGTAGGCATGCAAGCGTTGCCCTAGCTCAGCTTCAGCATGCATGCACGCGCCGGCCAGCTGATTTGTGGACCCACCGGAAGTCGGGAAATGGGCCGTTTCCGGCCTCCGGAGGGCCTCCGGGGGGTGGGGGAGGCTGTTTTTGCCCTCCCCAGGCTCCTAGAAAGTCTCTGGAGCCTGATGAGGACAAAAAACGGGCCTACCGGACCCAATAACCTTTTTGCTGTCATGTGCCAAAAGCGGGGGGAGCGCAGGAGGTTGCGCATGCATGCGTGGGGGGGGGGGCATGGAGGGCACTGAATTATGGGTGTGGGCACGCATGTGTGCGACCCCTCTGTGCTCCCCCCGCTTTTGGCACACAATGGCAAAAAGGTTAGCCATCACTGCCCTATACCATTTCAGACAAGTGGTTGTCCAATCTCTTCTTTAAAACTTCTGGTGATGGAGCACCCTCAACTTCTGAAGGCAAACTGTTTCATTGGTTGATTGTTCTAACTTCATTTGGGATTGTTCATTTGGGATTGTTTTGACATCATTTGGGATGTAAATAATTCAAGAGAAAAGAAACCAAAGGAGGGAAAGATATATCACTGTATCTTCCTCTTTTTTTTTTTCCTTATCATTTAAAAATATGTAACTGTTATGGCTAATCTTCCTCCTCCTCATCCTGACAACTAGTATCAACCACAGCATTGGTTGATTGCTTCCTTGAAATGATATTAGTTACCCACAGATATGCAGACTTTATTTTATGGTGGAGAAGGGTGGGGAGAAATTGAGAGCAAGAAATATTACATTGGGTGGGCGCCCATATTTTACAAATACCATAAACTTTTCAAGCAAATTATTATGTGGAAGCTTACTGCATTTCAGTATGTTAGTATACTACTTTCAATCCATAGGTTAATAGATCTTGTTTGTCTTTTAATGCCTTCTGTGTATTTTTCACTACTGAAAGCATATTGCAATTTAGTTTCCCCTCATTTTTTCCTCCGACACTTGTATTGCTGGCAGAGCCTATATTTTCCTTTCATGGGTGAATCCAGCCGTATCAGTGAATAAGTACTTAACTCTGGAACCATGAACTCATGAGGAAACGGCATTTTCCAGTTAATAGAAAGAGAAGAAAGATGTTGCATGAATTCATGGCTCTGTCATTACATTGCTTTCACAAGTAGACAACTCTCGATAACAAGTCATTGTGGAAGTAGAAATGACATTTATTATGAGAGGATTTTGTACAACAGGCCACTAGTCATGTCTATTTATTCAGAAATAAGTCCAATGCCATTTACTCTGAATTTGGGATTCAGGGATTTGCAACCCTGATGGTTTAAAGAATTTAATAAATGAAAATAATATAACATTCAAAATATATTTTCAGGCTGAACAGATGAAAATCTGCCTGTTTAGTTTTTTTTCCCTGATGTTCATATTTTATCAAGCACAAATTTGTTTTAAAAGTCAAATTTCAATTCTTGCTAAGACCTTTTTTAAAAAAAAAAATTTAACCTCAGTTAAAAAAAGTATTCACTCATATGATTGTTAAAGTCAATTTTCTTTAATATTTGCTTTTCAACTGACACTTTCTTCTCTGTTTACATTGTTAACACTAATGTATTCTTTGATCAGAGCATGGCATTGCCAAATTCGGGCAAGTGTGAAAATAAAAACCAACATATAATTGTGCAGCAGTTCCTAGATTATTTCAAAAAGTGTGAACTGGGGTGGTTTGTATCAAAATATAAACTGAACAAATTTCTCCCCCATCTCTACTTGATGCAAAGGCTTGATCTGCTTAACATTCCTTCTGGACCAAATTGTGCAAATTTCTAGATTAATGATACTTTTGATTACATGTCTCTAATCAACAGAACAATATAATTATCTTTCACAGCTTGTACAGTATGAAATTTAAAATACATTTACAGCCCATTCCTCAAAGTACTTCCTCCAACACAACTCCCTTCCACTTAATGAACCTGGCACAGACTGAGAGGTGGGCTGTTACAAATTAAGTGGATACTAAATTGTCTCAATAGAGGAGTTATCCGACATAAATAACAAATTATACAAACAGATGCAACAGAGTGATAGCTTTTCACATGAATATGTATTTAGCATCCTCTCGGTAAACTAATATGGGTGCTCAGCTCAACGTTCATGGAATAGGTCTGTAAGATTAGAACAAAATTCATGTAAACTAAACATGAAAATTAAAAAGGGAAAAATGTACATTTTAGAATAACTGAAATATTAATAACAAAAATCACAGTATCCATGTATTGGTCTCAATATGAAATCCCTAATTATGTAGTTTCATATTAGGAATCTGAACTCAGATGATATACAGAGTCTTGTATATGTACCAAACCATACACATACACAAACACGTACACACATTTCTGTAATTCACAACAATCCAACTTTACCTGAGTCATTATGGGCTTTCACGATATTTATTTTAATAGAGCTCATGTAAAAATCCTCATTTTATTCATATTTCCTCATTATTACAGACATTTATGAATATTTTTCTTCAGGTTTTGCACTTCTTCAAATTTTGTCATCTTTGTTTGGCCTCGGAAATGCCAACAGAAATTTATATTTTAGAATAACAAACATGTATAATGCAATCTTTGAAAGAAACCAAATTTAAAAATACACATTTTCTGAAGAAAAGCTAATTTTAAGTGATATTAATGTTCATTTCCCTTTACCTCATGTATTTTACATGTATTGTATTGTATTTTACATGTATTGTAGTTCCACCCTCAAATCCTTAGAAGAGTTGGTTTACTGATGTTTTTCAATAAAATAAATAAAAATAATGTTTAATTATATGCTAGAATGTATTAAGAAATGCATTTTTTAAAAAAGTGGGAATTTTTAATGGTTAAAAATAGTTTAATTAGAAACAAGATGGAGTAGAAGTATATTGATCTGCATCTAAAAATGAACATATATATGAGCCTATCATTGATGTAATGTGTCCCTAACTTTGCCAGGTACATTATCTGGAAAGAGAGAGGGTTGAGAAAAGAGTTAAAACCCTTATCAAACATACAGTAACTTTTTTTTTGACTCAATGGCTTGACACAATATAACATAATAGACCCAAGTGAGTGAATCAGGAAAGAAATCAATGGGATCCTAGTTGTCATTAGAAGCAAGATAATCTCAAGATTGGATTATTTTTATACTTTTTTCCATGGTCTCTCTTGAACATGGTGCAAAAACAGCATCAGGTGCAGAATGCAGCTGCAAGTTTTTTAAGCAGATATTTTAGTTTTGCTTTTAATTTTTATTACTTATAATTAATTGATGTCGCTTTAAAGGTTCAATAGAAAGTATGAGTTTAAAAAAAAGAGGAAAAGATTGTGAAGGTAGGTAGCTAAATGACTTGAAGTAATGATGGTTTTTAAAGGCTCAACTCAAGGTGTTGGCCTTAAATGGTTTAGCATTCAGAAAGGATTACTTCTCCAGCACTATCCAATCCATTCAGTAGAATAGAATAGAATAGAATAGAATAGAATAGAATAGAATAGAATAGAATAGAATAGAATAGAATAGAATAGAATAGAATTCTTTATTGGCCAAGTGTGATTGGACAGGCCAAATATGTACCCTCACCTAAGGGATGGCCATACACTGTAATGATTTTCTTGGTGATAGTGACAATTCTGAAATCTCCTTGAGGAAATATAGCTGGATTTCATGCTGTCCTGTATAGTTCAAACTCGTTCTGTGAGCCTTTTAACTGCTTTTAAAAATGTTTTCCAGCTAAACACTGGTTTTATTGATTTAGCATATTATTTTTGCACAGTTTTATTGTTTTACATCTGGGCACTGCAGTGTATTTACCTGAAGTGTCAAGTCAAGACAAACTTTATTTCAGTCAAAGACCAATATAGAATGAAACAATGAATAAACTGTTAAAAAGTAAAAGGGGAGTTTAATTGACCTGACTTCTTGAAGGGTGGTGGTGATTGCTATTATTATTATGTAACACAAGCAAGTTAATATTATTAATAATCCAACAGAGCAGCTCAAGTCAAATTTGGAGTACAAGTAGAGATTTCATTTAGAAATCAGAAGAGGGAACTAATATCTTTGATTTCTTTGTCATGCTACTCTTACTATAAATCATACCTTTTTAAAGCCCTAACCACTCCTACTTTTAATACTAGTTTAATAACATAATGAACAAAAACGGTTATGTTAATACTAAATACTCAACTCTGTTGTTCCTAATACTAAATTCTTGAAACTATGCCAAATGTGCAAGAAGTCTCAGAGCATGGGATACCTACAGGTAGTTGTAGTCCAGTTTTTCCTCTATTACCTGCTTGAGCATTTCTCCTAATACTGCATTCTCAAGAATTTGGACCTCAAAGGAAGCACACTTTACATGAGTTATCTAACAGTAAATTGTCTTAATATTTGCCATTAATATTTCCCATTATGCCCAATTATTTCTAATCCAGTGGTTTCTCCCTCCCTCCCCAAACTAGCCACCTCTTATATCTATATATATAAAAGCCAAATCCACTCAATCATCACGAAATCTCCAGAACTATAAAGCCTACAAACTTGAAATTTGGCACGTATGTTTCTCTTGGCTTCTAGGTGTTCACTAAGAAAGGATTCTTCAAAATGACCATCAGATCATTATTAACATGCTCTGGTGCTAAGGAGTTAGATATTCTACTCCCCCTCCCCACCTGAAAAGTTCCAACTGCCACTTGTCTCACATTCCGTTACCTCAGTTCAAACTGGAAGATGTTCCACTCCTTCACTCAGAGGCGGTCTGGGACTCCTTACAGTACTTACCAAAATGTCTACACCTTCCACCTATGGAACTGCTTCTGGACTCAAGGTGGCGGGAGAGATATTCCTTTATGTGTTTCAATCACTGACCACCACTGAGCCAATGGATTGTGAACTGAATTTCTCCTGCATAGTGTCCCAGCCCCAACTCACTTCTTACACTGACCTCCTCAGTTCAGACGAATCTGTTCCTTCTGCTGTAACGCCAGTTAAAGGGAAAAGACTGCCTTTTTGCTGCCCAGAAGTACAATGGATGCTTCAAAATGACATCTTTTGGAGCCAGAGAGGTGAAGGAGGGAAATTTTATGCCAACATTCAAAGTGCAGGGGCAGGTCTACCACAGGATAGGGAGTCTCATGGTGGGGCCTCGGCAGCAGCCTTCATTTCTCCAGATTTACTTTGTTGGTGATGATGACAATGAGAGTCTGTCAAGACCATGGGGATACTACAATGGTCGTAAGCGTGGAAAATGGTCATAAATAGCAAAGCATGAGTATCCAGCTAGTACTATTAATAAAGTTTTCTTTGAATCCATAGTATGTATGTGGATGGATGGATGGATAGATAGATGGATGGATGTAAACTGATCTATGGCCTTAGCCCTAAACAGATAGATAGATAGATAGATAGATAGATAGATAGATAGATAGATAGATGATAGATAGATAGATAGATAGATAGATAGATAGATAGATAGATAGACAGATGACAGAGAGACAGAGACAGCGAAAGACAGAGAGACAGAGAGACAGAGAGAGGCAGAAAAGGGGGGATGGATGGATGGATGGATGGATGGATGGATGGATGGATGGATAGATAGATAGATAGATAGATAGATAGATAGATAGATAGATAGATGATAGATAGAAGAGAAAGAAATAGATTTTCCTTTGTGTTTATGTTTTATTTTCAGTGGATATTTTATTATCTATTGAGTTGTAGTCTTTTATATAACCACATAGAGAAATAAAAAAATATGCCAACATATCAGAAGCCAAAGTAAAGCACAACCTACCTTTGAGGTGTTTATGAGGGGCTTTTTTCTTACAATTCTTCCTTTACGGTTTATTGGCTGATTTAACATTGTGTCCTTTCGAGAGAGATGGAAGATCCAAGTGCCGGCAGCTGATTTCTCCATTGCTAACCATGGCTGTGTCCTGTGTTCTTCCTGGAGGGATCTTTAATTCTTTGCACCTGATTAAATGGTAACTAAGAGTCATGCTTTGGGGTGATTCATTGGTTTGGATGACTGACTAACAATCTCTACAGGGCAGTGTACAATTTACTTGTGTGCCCTAATTAGCACTGCTAATTGGGGCACAAAATCTATGTAAAATTGAACCTTTTTTTTTAATCAGCTATCATTTTGAATGGCAAAGAAAAAGTTTTCTTTGTCTCTTCTGTGAAGTACTTCAAACATATGCATAAAAACTTTGATTGCCTCTATGTGCAATACATACACACTGTTATGTAACTAGGACTGAAACTTTTAGTCATGTTTCATAAACTAATTACTAGATAGTTATGATGTTATTTCACATTGAGGAGTCTGACAGCCCATGGATAAAAACTGTTCTTCAGCCTGTTTGTGTGGCTGGCTATGCTTCTATATCTCCTTCCCGATGGTAGGAAGGTAAAGAAGTGGTGACCAGGGTGAGAGTCGTCCCTGAGAATTTTCCTCACTCTTCTAAGGCAGAGAGCCCTAGCGATCTCATCTAGTGGTATCAGGGGACAGCCCACAATGTTTTGTGCTGTGCTTAAAGATATCCAGGCCATTCTATCCAGGCCATTCTATTCTCATTCCCTTACTTGTTGAGGAACTGATATAGTATGACACTTTCTGCATTGTCCAAATACCTCATCCAGTGAGAAGTACCCTGATACACCAGCAGACTCTCTCTATATCCATGTTGTGATGATGCCGTACTGGAACAACCATTCATCCATACAATCACACCCAATGGCATCTATTATGCCTCAGGAAAGGATACCTGTCTTCTTTCTCCCCCATTAGGTGTTATCTTATCAGCTGGCCTTAAATCATCTTCTTTTAATGACCCCCATAATCCCTTGCGGGATGGAGTCTGGGCAACTGAATGGAGCTGTGTGTTTATTGGCCAGTTGCCCTTCCTGTTGCCAATGCAGAGTTTTTTTTCAGCAGACATATTCTTATTGTCTCCAGAGAGAGAAATATCTGCCTCTATCTAGGATGGAACTCACAGCCTCCTGATTGTGAGGCGAGAGCTTCACCTCTAGGCCACCACACCATTCATCAGCTGGCCTTAAATGATTGTGCATTATTGATTGATTGATAAAACTGAGATTTTGTTGATAAAAATCTACAGAAAATATATTTTAGGGATAAGCAAATCACTGGCTAATGATTTCTCAATTCCTGACAAATAGATGGGGAAGAAATGGAGGTAGTGACAGATTTTATTTTCCTGGGCTCCAAGATCACTGCAGATGGGAACTGCAGTCAAGAAATTAAGACGCTTGCTCCTCGGGAGGAAAGCTATGGCAAATCTAGATAGCTTACTAAAAAGCAGAGACATCACCCTGCCAACAAAAGTGTGTATAGTCAAGGCTTTTCCCAGTTGCAATGTATGGCTTGAAAGTTGGACCATAAGAAAGGCTGAGTGCCAAAGAATTGAGGCCTTTGAACTATGGTGCTGGAGAAGACTCCTGCGAGTCCCTTGGACTGCAAGGCGATCAAACCGGTCAATCCTAGACGAGATCAACCATGACTGCTCTTTAGAAGGCCAGATTCAGAAGATGAAACTCAAATACTTTGGCCACTTAATGAGAAGGAAGGACTCACTGGAGAAGAGCCTAATGCTGGGAAAGATTGAGGGCAAAAGAAGACAGGGACGGCAGAGAACGAGGTGGCTGGATGGAGTCACTGAAGTAGTAGGTGTGAGCTTAAATGGACTCCAGAGGATGGTAGAGGTCAGGAAGGCCTGGAAGAATGTTGTGCATGGGGTCGCGATGGGTCGGACATGAATTCACAACTAACAACAAGAAAGCTAATGATAACCTATGCATGTAAAGATAGTTTGAAAAGGTTATTCATGGGAGAGTGGAAGGATGCCAAAAAAGAAAGATAGAAGGAAATTGCCTCAGATTATGAATCACAGAAAACAAAGTGATGTCAAAAAAACATCATTTTAGCTCTACTATTTTCAACAAAAAGTCTAAAAAAAGTTCAACTTTCCATGAAGTATTTCTTATTTTATCTTTCACTGTAGGTACTTCAATAATGTTGCCGGCTGACAAAATAATATCTTCTTCTATGAATTTATTTGTCATTTAAAAATTCATTCTTCAGGAGTGCTCCACCAATCCTCTCCTCTCGTCTATACTTTTTATTCCCTTTAGTAATAAGCATGTTTCTTTATTTCAAATTTAAATCCATAAAAGATAAGTAAAAAAAATAAAAGCAAGCCTTTCTTCCCCATGTCCATAACAGTTTAGTTCCTTTCAGCACTCCATACTTTTGTGCTCATATGTTCTTCTCATATTCATTTTTCCTTCTGTTTCTACTTCTTTGTTTAATTCAGGCAGCCAGTCGGGTTCCTTAACAAATTGAAACATTCTTCTTTCCAAAGGAGATGTATATTACCTGTTTATTTAACCCAAAAATAGGTAATGAGGTCTGTTCCTCCTAGTGATGCAGATATTGTCCATCCACCAGGATGGTGCTGAGCTGAACACAGACCAAACTGATGTCAGGCCCAGGCAACAAGCTGATCAGTCAAGTTTTTTGTAGCAACCTATGGATCTACAGCCATCTCTGTCAAAATGCAGATGTGACCCGGATTGGATGCCATGTTTGATTGTGCAACATGATGTTAGGACCCTGCTCCTGCTAGAAAAATGCTAGGAAGATCATGATTATTTAATCAAAAAATACTTTAAATGAGGCAATATTCCAAATTTGACTATTGTCCATTTTTTAATTTTCTTATTCCAAATCCCAGTAAGTTTTTTGCATTTACCACTTTTTAAATATTTGTAAATGGTTCCTTCCTCTTTACTTTAATCTGTTCCAGATCGAAGGTACACTTACTCAAGTGGCTTTAGGTGCTCTGCTGCTATGAAGATCTCTTTACATTTTAAATATGCTACATTTAAATGTGTTTAGAAAGAGGAACTACCGGTAACAGACAGTGCTCTTTAAAAAGTCTTCACAAAATATTGTGAGCATTCCGTGGCTCCCTGTGAGTATTCTACTCACAGATTGCTCAAGGTTCCTTGAAGACCCTATTAACTTCTTCATGAGGAGTTCCCTCCCACCAAGCTCACGTGGGTGATCTATGATTCTCCTTATTCAGAGAAGCTCTTTAGCTTGGACATATAGCAGAGGTGGGTTTTAACAGAACTTTGACGAGTTCTGGAGAACCGGTAGCGGAAATTTTGAGTAGTTCGGAGAACCGGTAAATACCACCTCTGACTGGCCCTACCCCCATTTATTCTCTGCTTCCTGAGTCCCAGCTGATTGGGAGGAAATGGGGATTTTGCAGTAACCTTCCTCTGGATTGGGGAATGAATGGAGATTTTACAGTATCCTTCCCCTGGAATGGGGTGGGAATGGAGATTTTACAGTATCCTTCCCTTGACATGCCCACCAAGCCACGCCTACCAATCCACCAAGCAACACCCACAGAACCGGTAGTAAAAAAAATTGAAACCCACCACTGGCATATAGCCTGGCTATTGGTGTTTGTCTCTGCTTTATCCCTATGGGACACTACAAGGCTCAAAAGTTGCCTTTAGAAAGCATTTGCAAGGTGTAACTTCCAAACTGAAATGTAGCTGCTCAAGGATTTATGGGCACCTCCCAGTTTGCCCAAGTAACACTTCTACTGTGAGAATTGCCCTGATTGCGGGCAACTATACCCAATCATATCTGTCCATGCAATTAGATATTCAGGTTAGAGGGGACATCATTGCTGTCATCTTGATTTCCTTAACTAGCCTGCAAGCTGCATTGGCCTTTAATATCTCCCCAATACTTTTTTCCCCCTTCCATTCAATCACATTCAATTCTTGGAGACTGCCTGGACAAATCCCTGCAATTTCTTAAGATTTTTCAGAAGTGTTTTGCTCTCCCTTGGGCTGAGAGGCAGTGACAGTCCCAAGGTCAATCAGCTGGCTTTGTGCCAAAGCAGGATTAGAACTCATGGTCTCCTGGTTTCTAGTCTGATGCCTTGACCACTACACGAAACTGCTGCAGTGTTCCCCAGACCATTTTCCATGGTCATACTTCCTCCTATTTCCCTGACACATTTGTTACCACCATCTTCTATCTCCCAATCCCTTCCTCTTCTGGCCCTCTTACAGAGCCACAGATAAATAGACAAACAAACACAACCTGATTTCAGTCCAAAGGCCTCTTTTAAAAGCTCCCAAGGGATTCCTACACCAAATCTGCAAATCAGACTCTAGCCCAGAGGTGCTATTCAGCAGATTCTGACAGGTTCTGGAGAACCGGTAGCAGAAATTTTGAGTAGTTCGGAGAACCAGCAAATACCACCTCTTGCTGGCCCCAGAGTGGGATGGGAATGGGGATTTTGCAATATCCTTCTCCCAGGAGTGGGGAAGGAATGGAGATTTTACAGTATCCTTCCCCTGCCACGCCCACCAAGCCACATCCATCAAGCCACACCATGCCCACCAAGCCATGCCCACAGAACTGGTAGTAAAAAAATTTGAATTCCACCACTGCTCTAGTCTCGCAATTTCTCTTTTTTCTGAATGCCATGGGGAGAAAAATCATTCTCAGCATACGCATCCATTAAAACAAAAACAAAAAACACTAAAATGTGAGAGGTCTTAAAAAGAAAACAAGTAATGCCCTGCTTATATGTAGTTTATTAGGGACATGACCTATGGAATTACAAGAGGGGAACAATGGCATCTAAAAAATTTATCTAATTGGAATCTTGGTGGTAGTAAACCCATCATCATCAACTAATTCTTCCCTAAATCCCCAACAAGAGCAGCATAAATTTAGTATAAATGAACAAAATCTCATATACGTGACTCTTTGAATACATATGTGGGTAAAGGGGAATCTCTGTATGTTTATGTATATCTCTTTGTGTATACCTGTATATATTAAGAGTCCATGTGTCTGTGTGTATCTGTGTCTATGTCCTTCAAGTAAACCTTGATCCCTGATGATTGTCTGGACTACTCCCTGCAGTTTTCTTCACTTACCATTTCCTTCTTCCTAAGTCTGAAGTGATTGGTCTAATGTCACCCAGTTGGCTTTATGCCCAAAGCAGGACTAGAAGTGATTTCCTAGTTTCTATCCTGGTGTTTGTTAGCCCTTCAAGGCAGTCTAGATAAGAAACACAACTCTTGAGTATTAATTCTATCTCTATTACAAAGTTACATTAAAGGAATTTTGCAAGACTGAACGTATCTCTCCTCTCCTCTCCCCTCCTCTCCTTTTACTCTTCAGAAAACGAGGGAGGGTTCCTTCAGAAATGCTTCCCATGTTCCCTTCTTTCCCAGTAGACTGAGGAATCTTTTACAGGCTGGAAAATAAATATCATTTCATTAATAATGTTTACAAAGACAAAAGACAAATATTAAAATATATAAAGAAAATATATATGGCTCACATACAGTATGAAGGGAACAATAATAATTAAAGAAACAAGAACCAAAAAAGAAATAACTTTGATAACTTTTCAGCAGTTAGACAAATCCATTATCCTTCTTCCCTCTTTTATATTACAAAAATCCCTTCAGCCCCTTATTTCACCCTTTTTCAAAAATCAAATTTTTGATTTTTCAAAAATTGAGAAATCATTATTTCACTCTTTTCCATTTTCAGCAAAAAGTCTATAAAGGATACCCAGTCTTTTATAAAAGACTGTTTGCCTCTTATAAAAGTTGGCTGTTCATCCCCCGTCTCCCAAAGCCATTTCCACATACAGGGCCGGATTTTCCTATAGGCTAACTAGGCTTCAGCCTAGGGCCTCAAGATCCAGAGGGGCCTATACAGTGTGGGATTCTGGGTGTTCTAGGTGGCTCGGCCGAATCCTTTGTTAAATTGCTGGCTCCCCCGCCCCTCCGCACCACTATTTATTGCCAATAAATAGTGATGGGCGAGGGGCGGGGGAGCCAGCAATTTAACAAAGGGTTCGGTGGTTTTTTTGTAATTTTATTGGCCCCCGGAGCTTCAGCATAGGCTAATTGGCCTCCCGGCTCTCAGCTGATTTGTCTCCGCTGTTTTGCTTCCTTCCAAAGAGTGCTGATTTTTTTCCCCCTAGCTATACTGAGAAACGAAAGTGAAACTGCTTTGCTGTTGCTGCAAGGTTGGAAAATTAGGCAGGCAGAATTCTTTTCTTTTTCCTCACCAAAACAGGTACGTGCAAACAATGGGAAATTTAGGGAAAAAGAGAAGAGTTCAGGATTTTAAAACACAAAAGAAAAAAAAGCTCTTTTTAATTAGGGAATTGTAATAATTGAGATACTATTAATTGTATATTTCTGAAAGCAGAAATGGTTAAGTTGTGGTTTGGAGGAATATATGGGGGAAATTATTTGGTTTATTATTATTGGTAAATATAATTAATGGATTTGTAAGAAATTGGATTGCATGGAAATAATTGGAATATTCATGTTCATATTGATTAATATACAAAAAAGGTAGTTATATAACTAATTGATTTATATTAAAATGTTGAATTTATATTAAACAACTAATATTACATAATTAACCAATGTGAGGATGGATATAAAAATAGATGACAATGGGAAGGGGTATAATATAGAATAGAAGGGAAAAATTGAATTTGATTAAGATTAGAGATGAGGATGAAGGGTAATATTGGTTTTTTTACAAAAATAGATGAGGAATAAATATGGCAAAAAGGAAATATAGAAATTGTAAATTTAATTGAAATGACTAAACACTATTTAAATTTGTGAACCGGCCAAATACTCTGTTCAAAGAAAATAGATTGTATGTTTGTATGTGTGTTTCTAATTATTGTTATTTATTCATATTTGTTCTCTTTTATTCTTTAAAGTTTAACAATTCATTCTTTATCTTAATATCTTTATATTTGTTTGGGGTTGGCTTTCTTCCCTTTCATCTTTTTTATTGTATAGCAATCTTTCTCCTCAAACCTACCACCTCTCTTTTCTTTCCTTCTTACTTTCTCTTCCTCCCCCTCTTCTTCTCCTCCCTACTTCCTCTTCCTTTCTCCTTCTCCTCCTCTCTTCCTCCCTCTCTCTCCTACTCTAATTTCCCTTCCCTTCCTTCATCCCTCTCTATTGCTGTATCCTTTTATGCATATGGACTACTCAGAGGGCTGAAAAAGTTATTTCTGACTGGTCCTTGCACTTTTGACCAGTCCTCGAACTTACGACTGTCCTCACATTTTACGTTTTTGCCCTATCTTGTCACCATGGTGAAGAAAAGCAGTTGTGAAATGAGTGACATGGTTGTTAAGAAAGCTGCACGGGCATAAATGTGAGGATGGTCATAAGTGTGAGGACCGGTCAAAAGTGCGAGGCCCAGTCAGAAATGACTTTTTTCAGCCCTCTGGGTAGTCCTTTTGTGCATATGGACTACTCAGAGAGCTGAAAAAGTTATTTCTGACTGGTCCTCGCACTTTTGACCAGTCCTCGAACTTACGACTGTCCTAACATTTTATGTTTTTGCCCTATCTTGTCACCATGGTGAAGAGAAGCAGTTGTGAAATGAGTGACATGGTTGTTAAGAAAGCTGCACGGGCATAAATGTGAGGATGGTCATAAGTGTGAGGACCGGTCAAAAGTGCGAGGCCCAGTCAGAAATGACTTTTTTCAGCCCTCTGAAAAAAGTCTATGCACATAGCCACGCCCACCCGGTCACATGACGAGCTACCCACGCCTACACAGTCATGTGACCAGCTAGCCACGCCCACCCAGTCACATGATTGCCAAGCCACACCCCCAACTAAGCCACGCCCACAGAACCTGTTGTTAAAAAATTGAATCCCACCACTGGTGAAAGGGCCTCATAAGTGGAATAGCCTAGGGCCTCTTTCAATCTAAATCCGGCCCTGCCCACATACCATTACAGTACCTTAACCTCTACATCAAACTGGTTCCCAAGATTCTTCAGATACAATGTTGAACATTTCCCAATTTTGTCACCATATTTTCCTGAAAAGAAGATGGTGATTTATTCTCCAAATAATGCCCTTTGAAGTAGAAAGCCTTGTCTTACATGCAGTCCACAGAAGCAGACATTATTGAAAAAGAAAACATAGGAGATATGTAGAAATAACACAAGGTTGGGAGAGTGGGATCTCCATCTCGTTTGTGTCAGAGGCACTGTTTAAGGCACTTTCAGCTTGAAAGGATTAGCCGGTGACATCACAATTGACCAGGGGACACCAGTGGAGTCTCCTTTCATGTCCCCATCAAGGAGCTGGAGCGAATGACAGGAGCTCACCTCATCACACAGCAGCACTCAGGTCTTGAACATGGGCTTGCTAACCTCCAACCCAGCATTGTAACCACATGAGCCACCACTCTCCTTGGAAGAGTGGGATGAGAGGAAGAAAAGCATTCACTATTGTTTCTTGCCTAAAAGTGGAATTTTTAAAAAATGGTGGAGTCCACAGTCAGATGTCCTGGAATGCATACTATGGCTGATTAACTTTGCCATAGTGTTGTTGTTGTTTTTTAAAAAGAACACTTATCTTCAGTGTGTATTAAATTAATTGGACTTGAAAGCAACAGAGATCTGGCTTGTAACTAACTCTTCTTTTCCTCTGGCAGAGTGTCTCCACATTTCATGTGCCCCCGAGCGTTCCTGGAAATAAGAGAACAAGGTAGCTGGAGATTGGCAATCTGTAGCACTCCAGCCTCTAAAACCAAGTGAGGAAGTGATGTGTGAGGGGAAACCATTTGTAGAAGTTTGCAGCTAGGAGCGAGCTGAGATGCAGATAGATGTAGAAGTTTGTAGGTAAGGACCTGCAAGGCATGGACTTGAAGAAGAATGAAGATGGCTAGAGAAGCCAGAAAAATTGTAAACCTGTTCAGAATGCACAACCTTTGTCAACAGTCATGAAGGCCCTGCTTGGCAGGATCTCACTGGTTTCAGAGTATAGTTATACTGTATAGAAAGGCCTGCCTGGCATTCATGATGACCAGAGCTACCTGTCAAAGCTCTATTAGTTACATTCAGGATTTATAAACAAAACATCATCCATCTTCTCCAACACTCCTCCAATAAAAACGTCATCAAAAAAGCACAACAAAGAATATTCTTTCTGCACCAACTCAGAAAGTTCAAACTGCCCAAGGAGCTTCTGATACAGTTCTACAGAGGAATTATTGAGTCTGTCATCTGCACCTCTATAATTGTCTGGTTTGGTCCTGCAACCCAACAAGACAGACACAGACTTCAGAGGATATTTAGAACTGCAGAAAAAACAATTGCTACCAACCTGCCTTCCATTGAAGAGCTGTATACTGCACGAGTCAAAAAGAGGGATGTGAAATAATTTACAGATCACTCACATCCTGGACACAAACTGTTTCAACTCCTACCCTCAAAACTACGCTATAGAGCACTGCACACCAGAACAACTAGACACAAGAACAGTTTTTTCCTGAACGCCATCACTCTGTTAAACAAATAATTCCCTCAACTGTCAAACTATTTACTAAGTCTGCACTACTATTAATCTTCTCATCATTCCTATCACCCATCTCCTTCCACTAATGACTGTATGACTGTAACTTTGTTGCTTATATCCTTAAGATTTATATTGACTGTTTCCTAATATGATTTGATTGCTTATTTGTACACTATGATTATCATTAAGTGTTGTACCTTATGATTCTTGATGAATATATCTTTTCTTGTACACATGTACACTGAGAGCATATGCACCAAGCCAAATTCCTTGTGTGTCCAATCACACTTGCCCAATAAAATCCTATTCTATTCTATTCATTGAGAAAGCATATCCTGTTATTGCTTCCTTCCTAAACTTGTAGGAAATGGCTTCCAGGTCCCTTGTCACCCTGGTATTGTGGCTCTCCACTGGACCTAATTCAGCTTCTCCATGCCCTTTCAAAATGTGAGATCTAGAATTAGACACAGTATTGCAAATGCAATGGAACTACTGCAGAGTAATCCAAAATCTGGATACATCAATCAGCCAAAAATAGTTTTGGCCTTTTTAAGGGTTACACACATTCCTTGCTCATATTTATATCATATAGATTTTAAAAAAACAAAAACAAAGTGAGCTTTCAAGTATACTTCAGTTATTGTTTTACAGATCAAACTATTTCATATATGTATGAACATATAGCCTAGATAGTTTGTTTTTTAAATCAAATTTATATGTTTTGTGTACAGTATTACTCGTAAAGTTAGCTTTGGGGGTTGCAGGTACCATGAAGCTTCTAAGAACTATTTCTATACCAGTTAAATATAATCAGACACATTTTATTCTACATGTTTTTAAAAATATATTATTCTGCTTTTCCATTAAGGTCAGTGTATTCAGAATAGCCACAATATAACCAACAATGCAAGATAAAAGCAGTAGAATTTTAGCCTCTTTAGTAAAGGGACTGGCCAGATGAAGTACCTGCTGGGGAAACTATTGTGTCTTTGCAACAGTAGAAGTTCATCTGAGAGGCAATCAGACAGTCCCAAGGTCTGCCTAAATGATCAGAAGACTCAGTCATGTCCCAGAGAAAAGCAGTTTTATCAGTCCACTTGAGAAACAAAAAGCAGAATTCTCATCAAGATGTTCAGAACCAAAATTCAATCCCCTCAGCACATTTCAAGAAATTAGACAGTTTGAAGGAATATGGAAAGGAACAAGTTAATCACAAGGAAAATGCTTTTTTGTTTTTATTTTTACTTTTCCAGAGATGAAAAATATTAGAATGTGGAACAGTACAGTTGGGAAGATGAAGGTGTGGCCATTTTGTTCTCTAATCACAGGCAATAACTGAAAAGAAACTGTCCAGTCATAGTGCATTTTAGGAAAAGGAAGTTGAATGATAGCGTTTATGCCATATTCTCTCTTCTTTGTTAACTCTTAGTGAGATAGATTATTTTGCTAACTGGGAATTTCAAGACTCTTGGCTAGACTGGGAGGTTGAAAACACTGCAGAAGATGGCAGTCCCAAACTAATTTCACAATGTCTTGAAGAAAATTGCAGGGATGCAGTCACAGGAGTTGTGCATGGCCTCTTTACATTTATCATTCCAAACTTCCCAACCCTTTCCTTAAAATTCACTTTTTCTAAGCCAGTTTCTTAATGTATATGCTGATCTTGCGTTTAACTATTACACTTCATTTATTATTATTCTATGTTTATCTGTCTTATTAAGATTCAAGTAAATCCTTCCTTCTACAGAAATCAAATTTAATGCCTAAAATTTTTCCTGTACAAAGTCTCTGCATTTAACAAGTCTTATCCCCACAGAAGGATCAAATCTCATCTGATTCTGATGGGAAAGCAAGGAACAAATCAAGACTTTCCCATTTAAAAACAATAAATATTTAAAGGATCTAAGCAGACTTATATATTTACATATTCAGATATACTTCTTTCCCTAAAATGTAGCAGGCTTATGGAAGACTATAAATCTTACAGTTACAACCATTGTCAAACTTTCTCCGACAGTCTGACAGACAGAGTTATAAGAGACAGACAGACTTATATGTCTCCTAATCAGAGACATAAATCTTTGACTTTCCAAATTATATTTCAGATTCAGTCATGGGTCAAACAGGGCTGAAATGATGCAACTTTCCAATCAAAGCACATACATCATCATAACTTTATTTAAAATCTTCCTTCCTTCCTTCCTTCCTTCCTTCCTTCCTTCCTTCCTTCCTTCCTTCCTGATTAGTACACACTGATTAGTGTGTACTAATCAGGATGGCTTTCTATTATTTCCAATGTTAGAAAAGAATATGCCTTTGAATGCCAGTTGCCATGGAGCACAAGTGGGAGGCACAATTGCCTCTTCACGCTTCAGCTTCTAGAAAAAACAATATTTATCTGTTTAGTTAGGATTTAAAGTTTGCAGAAGCCCTATCAGTGACTAAAATTGTGCAGTAAGAATTCAGTATTGACCAAGTGAATTTAAGTATCTCACACACAGAGAGAATAAGGGCCATGGGCTTAACAAGAAAAGTTAAGGTTAGGATTTTTAAAAAAAACTATGGTACATAAAGGCACAGAAAATGGTAGAGAGTTTGGGCTTAATATCTATGCGTTAGAGTTTCAAAAACCAGGTAGTTGCCAAAACTAATTCATAATAGAACTTCTTTTTTTAAGAGTTGCCTGCAAGAGAACTTGTGGCTTTTGACTGATTTGACTCCTCAGCATTTGGTTGACTGCAAATTTCTCATTTAGAAAGGCTTTCGGTTGCCTGAAGAGAACTACAGTGAGTGGTCAGAGAGTTGGAATAGAATAGAATAGAATAGAATAGAATAGAATAGAATAGAATAGAATAGAATAGAATAGAATATTTATTTATTTATTTATTTATTTATTTATTTATTTATTTATTTATTTATTTATTTATTTTTCATATTTGTATACCGCCCTACTCCCGAAGGACGCAGGGCGGTGAACAGCCATAATAAATACAAATACATATAGAAGTTAAAAACTATTAAGAAACAGATTAAGTAATTTAGGCTCAAAGATTAAAAACATCCAAATTTATCTAAAGAGGTTTAAAACCCAATTTAAAAGCCAGTTTAAAAGCCAATTAAAAATAGAATAGAATAGAATAGAATAGAATAGAATAGAATAGAATAGAATAGAATAGAATAGAATAGAATAGAATAGAATAGAATAGAATAACAGAGTTGGAAGGGATCTTGGAGGTCTTCTAGTCCAACCCCCTGCTTAGGCAGGAAAACCCTACAACACTTCAGACAAATGGTTATGGAAAGGTTTATTATTTATTATATTGTGGAGTCCAACACCTTGCTCTATGTATAAAAATCAAAGCATCTCATCTCCCAAAAAAATGGCACCTAACAAAAATAGAAACTCTTTCAATTTTAAGGAAGGGCTCAGGAAGGCGATCAGCTTTGGCCCTAATAGGCAAGGACAGGTTTGGAGTGGATTTTACTAATTAGGCATCTTGAAACCAGATCTGCAACTTTCCAATAAAACCAGATTGTACAACCTTTTCAAATATATTGTACACAGTTTTTCCTTGTCCCATCTGGCATTGTTCTGTGCCAGCTAAGGTGATGGGCACCAAACAACAAAACTGAACAGGACCTTTCAAAGAGTTTGAAAAATTTAAAAACAGCATATTCCCATTTACAACTCTCTCCTCCCTGAATTTTATGTGGGTGTATTTTTTTTTTCTCTTCCATAGTGCCTTTGTCCATTGACTATTAAACCAGAACATTAAACCAGAAAACCTCAAATACCGAACAAACTCTTGGAATTGTATTCTGGCTGATTTGTTGTACCACCTTCAGCAAGCTGACCTGATCATTTGAAATACTGATCTGTTCTTTGGATAGCCCTCCTCTGCATGAGCCTGAGTCATTTCTATTTCCCCCAAAGACCCATAACAGGAAAGTCATCACTTGAGGATATTAAATTAGAAATTTAAAGAGGCCCATAGTTATAAGACAGGACACAATATATTCTCCTTCCTTGACAGTGACTGGAGCCAATATAAAGTCTGCAATGGAGGACAGAGGAAAACAACAGCTGTATAAAGTTTTTCATTAAACCTTTTAGCCCATCATAATTTATTTTCTTTTTTTAAATAATTTTTATTAAACAGTTTTTTTAAAAAAAATTGACAGTTTTCTTCTTTACAACATTTCCACATCAGTATACTTTCTATTGTGTGTTCATTCCCCCCACACTTCAATTTACCTTTAACTATTCATGTGGTTCCATTATTTTTTATACATATTGATATATTAATATATTAAATTACAATCATACCTTTTGGTTCATTTCCATATATACAAGTTTGTTACTAATTTCTAACTCCTATTTCTTCCTCATTTAGTTTTTCCTTAACCTTTACATCTATCCTCTAACCATTTATACCATTTATTCCATACCATGTAGTATTCTGTTTCTTCTTTATCTTTTATTTCTTTTGTGAGTCTATCCATCTCTGCACACGCTATCATAATTTCTAATGTCAGCAGCTAATCAAGAACTTACTGGCGTCATCAGTGAGTGGACAGAAGAGACTTCCCATGGGCCTAATTTGTTCCTGCGAGGATGAAATGTATTCTTATGCCACCACAAGGGTTTTACTGCATTTGGTGCACTGGATGTAAGTAATACCGCATCGCCTTCTACTGTTGAAATGCACATTTCAACCACTGGAGTACATGATTTATCTTTAGCAATAAAAACATTTATATAAATGACAAGAGGTTTGACTGCATTATTAGTCAAAAGGACAGTCAGCCATTAGCAGTCTTCTCATGCGCACAGCCAAGACTTATCCCACTTTGATATTTTGATCTATCATTCGGAAGGGGGGAAAAAAGGAGGATAAATGGAATCTTTTCACTATTAAATCTGCATCTGAGGAAGTATGGATGCGCATGCAAACATTCTTAATATTGCTTGTCTGTTTAAAATGCAATCCTGTGTTCACTTACTCAGAAATTAGAAAAGTACAGAAGAGTTCACTGTCAGCATAATGTGAATTAAACATTTCTGTCAAAATTTGGGTAATTATTTTTTCAAATAATTATTTTGATGCTGCTTTCGTTGATGGGTTTATATGCACTTTTTTTTAATCCACTCGTCCTGATGTAAAACTTTTCTAATTAAAGTACATTTTGTATGTAGCACTTTCTAAAATTAGTTGTCTTTTTCTGCATAGCTTTCCTTGATGCATATTTTTCTTCAGTTATTGAGCACAAAATAGTTTGAGATAGATGTCAAAGACTTTGTGATTTATAAATCCTTTTGGCTACTGTCTGGGAAAAGAATATTTGTAGCTCAGGATTTAACTGTGGGGTCCTTGGTGCTCTCTGTGCTTGGTTGTTTTCTTGCAGGTATTATATTACCAAACTAGGTAACATCATCAGTTCTAGAAGGATGTAGGATTTGGTCTCTGTTTATATACAAGTATCTTACCCATCAGTGTTCCTTTTATTTTTTTTTTGGCTTTTTGATTGTCTCTTTTGAATGCTATGTACATGTTGGTAATTTCTACGTGCCTGTTGATAGTTGATTTGTCTGCATGCCAGGCTTCAAGGAACTCTACAATATTTTTGGACTTGGCTTGATCTAGGATGTTTTGGATGCTATGATGGATTCTTTTCTGGTGGTATATTAAACAATTAGAACAATATTTTTGCTGTACAAATAGATCTCTTTTTCCATTGGGTCCCACACACAAAATTATGATGGGCCGAATCTACTAACTTGAATCTCTTAACAAATCAGGAATTGGGAGGAGTACAGCATCAGCATCTCTCTATATATCTTATATCTTTTTCCCCTATAGAAGTTCGATATGAGCTTTTAATATATTGTCTTATACACAGCATTACATCCAGGAGTGGGTTCTAAATTTTTTTACTACCAGTTCTGTGGGCATGACTTATTTTGTGGGCATGGCTTGGGGGGGGGTAATGTGACTGGGTGGGCATGGCCAACTTTTTTTTTTTTTACTTTTAAAAGCATGATTTCTACAACCTTAAGAAGCTGCAGAAAAAAATGCTTTTAGAAGCCTCTGAAGATCAGGCAAATCTGCTGGGATCGCCAGAGGCTTTTAAAGGGATTTTTTTTCCTACAACCTCCTCGGCTGGA